>NW_028319706.1:0-242500 GCF_062004578.1 Staurois parvus
GGCCGGGACAAGGGTGGGCAGGAGGGGCGGCTGCCCCGGGCACTGCTATCATGTGAGCTGGGGGTAGTGCTGAGGGAGAGATCCTGTTATAAGTGACAGGGTGTCAGGGCAGGAGCCGAGGAACGGACAGGCAGGCCTAACAATGTAACGCACTGGCTGACGACAACCCCCACCCACAGACCGAAGTCCCTCAGGGCGCGGAGTCTAAGTCCCAGGCTGCCCTTCACCAGGGCCCCTGATGGTGGGGATGGACTTGACGCAGCCGGGAACCAGGTCGCGGCCCCCGAGACACCTCAGCTGCGGTGATGGCCGCCGCCAATGGTGTGTAGCTGGTGGAAGAGACAAAAGAGTAGTCAGACAGGCCGGGGTCAACAACAGAGGGTCAGATCAAAGGAGAATACAAAGAATAGTCAAGTCACAAGCCGAATCAGATACCAGGAGAGTCACGAGAGTCAGAACAGAGTAATAGCAACACCAAGACACAAGTGCAAAGAGCATGTGCGGGCCACAGGCTTATATGTCATCAGCCACGCCCCTCTGGGGGATGGACCTCAGAGACCTGAAGGCATAAAAGGATTCCCACCATGCACAGCAGAATCCAAGATGGACGCCAGCACATGGAGTAACATAACCTCAGGGAAAAGGTAGGACCTTGACACAGGGGCATCACTACTTATTTCATCTTAGCATTCAGACAAACCAAATGTGGAGAGGAGGAGAGAGCAAGGAGGAGGTGCTGGCTGTGCTCTCCCTTCCCTCCAGCTCAAAACCCCTACCACAGCAGCTCTCCTGGATTGGGACTGTCAGACTGGGACTGTACAGGGCTTGCTTACCTTACCTAAAAACTAGTGATGGACTTAGATGCCACCAACCAAAAAATTATTTAACTAAACCATGACTGGGATAAGGGTGGGCAGGAGGGGGGGGGGTGCCCCGGGGTTGGCTATCATGTGAGATGGGGGTGGTACCAGGAGGAGGGTTCCTGCTGTGACAAGCTGACAGGAGCATCACTACTTCTTTCAGCTGAGCATTGAGACAAACCAAATGTGGAGAGGAGGAGAGAGCAGGGAGGAGGTGCTGGCTGTGCTCTCTCTTCCCTCCAGCTCAAAACCCCTACCACTGCAGCTCTCCTGGATTGGGACTGTACATGGCTTGCTTACCTTACCTAAAAGCTTAGCATTGAGACAAACCAAATCTGGAGGGAGGAGGTGTTGGTTGTGCTCTCCCTTCCCTCCAGCTCCACACCCCCACCACTGCAGCTCTCCTGGATTGGGACTGCCAGATTGAGACTGTACAGGGCTTGCTTACCTACCCCCATCTCCTGCAAGCAAAGAATGTGCAGACAGCCAGTGGCATCCCTGAGCCGTGATCCCATACCCCTGCAGCAGCATCTTTCCCCACCAGCTGCTTGCAAAATCCCCTAGGCTCCTCCTCAACTCTGACGTATGAAGATGAGGAGGAGCTTGGGAGGAAGTACATCCCACAGCCTTCTGCAGGGCTGCATCCGAGGTCTGTGTGTTTGAGGGAGGGGAGACACTCAATAGGGAAGAGGGGGGGACAGGGTGACAATCTTATGTGCTGGGGGGAGAGAATTTGTGCTAGGAGGGGGGGGGCAAGAGGAATAGTGCTAGATGGGGGGATTAGGGGAGATTTGTGCTGGAAGAGGGGAAGGGAGATTTGTGCTGGAGATGGAATGTCCGAGGGTGGAAGGGGGGTAAAATTTGTTTTTGGAGGGGAAATTTGAGGGGTGAGTGGGGGGGAAGAGGATTTGTGTTAGGAGGAGGGGGTATTTGGGGGAGAGGGTGCTAGAAGGGATGATTTGGAGGGGGATTTGTGCTCATAAAGGAGGGGAGGGGAGGATTTGTGCTAGTAGGAGGGTGTGATGGGAGTCACTTTGGGTGGGGGGCCCATGGAACACAGCTCACTTTAGAGAGGTGGGGAGACCCCTGTTTCAGCTCCCCATGTCCCTCTTATGTGTAAGTCACCCTGTGCCTGTTAGGGGTACAGGGTGATCTGTCCTAATATTGGGGTGGGGGTTGTTGATTGTTTGATGTTATGTGGTGCATCCCATTGTTCTGTTGTGTGTCTTGCTTGGGAGCAAACTATTACAGGATGTATGTGTTTGTGTATTGGCTTGGTGTGTGGTGTTTCCAGCAGCCCTCCCTACTGATGGGACTGTCTGCTTGTTACTAAAGGTAGATTGCCCCGCCCTGTGTCATTATGCAGAGAGGGGGGTTGTTCCCTTGAATGTATATATCTTGTATCTGTGTTAAAATAAGTTAGTCTATTTCCTGGTTTACTTCAAGATTGGTGTCGTCTAGTCTTGTATGGTCAGCGGTGGTGTCTGTGGTCGGTGTTCGGACGGGGAAGCGGTATCCTAACGGAAGTACCCAAGTGCAGTCTGGGGTCGGTTCCGTTACAGAGGGAATTTGCTGACATATAAAAACTTGGGGGAGGGGCACAGTTTGCATCTTTGGGCACTATCTGACCTTGGCCAGGCACTGAGCTGAACATGTTTTAATGAAAAATTATTTTATATGTATAATCTGTTTTTTATTGAACAAATGGAAACAGTAACAGTTTTGGATGAAAAAAGAAAAAATGGGGATACATATGACATAGTACATTGTACAAGATATCATAAAATATACATATTATGTCGTCGTCATGAAATACAATAATAGACTAGTTGGGGGATAATGGGAGATAAATGGGACATAAAAGGTAGAGTGAAGTATTGACAAAGGCAGGCGGCTCCTCAATATTCCATCATCGGCGATCAATACATCGGACAGTCTAAATACGTCGCCATCCATTGTTATATTGATATCTATTAGGTGATATTATGCCGTCACCAAAGTTAAGTTCTGTATAAAGAAAAGAAAAGAAAAAAAGGGGGAGGGGGAATAAAGAGGTGTACCTGCAGATAGTGTGAGAGGTCAGAAAGAACAAAAGGGAGAGAAAGTATTGGGTGGAAACACTGTTGCCCCCTGTAGATTTCCCAGGAGCCCCAGAGGCCTCTGTGGACCTGCTGGGGCTTGCTTAGACCTTCTTTGAAATTTTAGACACCATGGGCGCCCATTAATGAGCCTATTGTGTTTCAGATGCTTTATTAATATGTTTTGCGTGTTTTTTTGACATGTTAAAGTTTCCACACACCCCCTCTGTGTTGGCCTTCTAAGGTATGGATTCATGTAGTATCATTTCAGCTAGTGACACTTTATAAATGCAGGGGGGGGGGGGGGGGGGGCGTGTTTTACGTTGATATGGATGAAGGCGTTTGGGAAGCTAGCAATCTATGTACACCTATGTTGTAGATTCCTTCCTGTTTCTGTTCTTAAGAAAAAGCTGTTTCTTCCAGTGGTGTCACCAGGGTTGGTGTCACCTGGTGTGGGAAAACACGGTGTCACCCCTTGAGGGCAGGCTAGTCTCGGTGCACAGTCACGGTGCACACTCCAAACCTACTAAAGCTCTATGGCAGACCATTGCCCAAAGGTTCAACCACTTTGGATAGTGACATACTGATACTAAAGCCAATGAATGCCAATCAGTACGATGGCTCTGTAAGTGCCTCGCGGCATATCACTGCCCATTGACACAAGGACTAAGCCCTTGTCCTGTTCTGATTGCTATCTACTCCTACTTCAATGATGCCATTACTGGTTCTAGTGGCACACTGAGCAATGTCAGTGGCACCTTTGATGGCCATCCTCAAGACCCCTGGTGGTCTCCACTCAGTTGCAAGCCTGAGAGCTGACATTCTGGAGTGGAGTTAGGGTGGTGTAGGTGCTGCTCATGTCCATCCCAGGTGGTAAGGAGTCACAGGGCATGTTCATGGCATGATGCAAGGGGATAGACAACTCAAGACGGTAGTCCCCAGTCCTAACTAGGATGGAAGTCATTCTGTGGACCATAGCAGACCTGGATGATGGAGAGGACAGCTCCTGGTGGATTCCCCAGTGGTGGTGAGGGCTGTGGTTGCTCACAAGATCCTGTTAATGACTGCTCCCACCCAGTGGCGTCACTAGGGTTGGTGTCCATAGTGATGGGCCAGGACACTGACCAGCCTCTGAGTGCGGAAGGCCAGTCATGGGGGGAGGTAAGTGAGCTCCTTCCAGGTTCCTCTTCTAGCATGACAGGCGGTAAGGGATGATGCTGGTGCATGCAGCCTGCTGTACCCTATGGCCAGTCCGGGCCTGGTGTCACTCCTCTGGCGTGTGTAACCCGGGTGTGGCCTGCACCCCCCATAGCCACTGGTTTGTTCCACTAATTCCTAAATTAGAGGGTCTGGTTCCCTATACTCACCCGGTGCACTCTCAGTGCTCTAATGAGGACAGTTGCAGGGTCTGCATCCCTTTAGAAGTAATTAACCCTCGGGAGTATCTCACCAAAAATAAAACTTTGCAGAGGCTATCTAAAATCTGACTTGTATCTTAGTGCAGACTTCTGGAGAAATCAGTGAGCCAATCACAAGCAGGAAATTACATTTCTGGGGGTTGTCTCTATAACAACAGCCCGCCTTCAGGTTACCGTAATACATTGAATTTAACAGAAAATGACAGCGGCTGCAGATTGAAAAGGAAATGTAACATTCAATTACAATGTGACTTGTGTAGCCATTGTATGTTTTATGATATATTCACTTCCATACCGGGCACTTCCACCCCCTTCCTGCCTACCGGGCACTTCTACCCCCTTCCTGCCTACAGGACACTTCTACCCCCTTCCTGCCTACAGGGCACTTCCACCCCCTTCCTGCCTACCGGGCACTTCTACCCCCTTCCTGCCTACAGGACACTTCTACCCCCTTCCTGCCTACAGGGCACTTCTACCCCCTTGCTGCCTACCGGACACTTCTACCCCCTTCCTGCCTACAGGACACTTCTACCCCCTTCCTGCCTACCGGACACTTCTACCCCCTTCCTGCCTACAGGGCACTTCTACCCCTTCCTGCTTACAGGACACTTCTACCCCCTTCCTGCCTACAGGACACTTCTACCCCCTTCCTGCCTACCAGGCACTTTTACCCCCTTCCTGCCTACAGGACACTTCTACCCCCTTCCTGCCTACCGGGCACTTCTACCCCCTTCCTGCCTACAGGACACTTCTACCCCCTTCCTGCCTTCCCGGCACTTCTACCCCCTTCCTGCCTACCGGGCACTTCTACCCCCTTCCTGCCTTTAGGACACTTCTACCCCCTTCCTGCCTACCGGACACTTCTACCCCCTTCCTGCCTACAGGACACTTCTACCCCCTTCCTGCCTACCGGGCACTTCTACCCCCTTCCTGCCTTCCCGGCATTTCCACCCCTTTCCTGCCTACCGGGCACTTCTACCCCCTTCCTGCCCACCGGGCACTTATACCCCCTTCCTGCCTACAGGGCACTTCTACCCCCTTCCTGCCTACCGGGCGCTTCTACCCCCTTCCTGCCTACAGGGCGCTTCTACCCCCTTCCTGCCTACCGGGCACTTCTACCCCCTTCCCGCCTACCGGGCACTTCTACCCCCTTCCTGCCTACAGGACACTTCTACCCCCTTCCTGCCTACCGGGCACTTCTACCTCCTTTCTGCCTACAGGGCACTTCTACCCCTTCCTGCCTACCGGCGCTTCTACCCCCTTCCTGCCAACCGGGCACTTCTACCCCCTTCCTGCCTACCGGGCACTTCTACCCCCTTCCTGCCTACCGGGCACTTCTTCCCCCTTCCTGCCTACCGGACATTTCTACCCCCTTCCTGCCTACCAGGCACTTCTACCCCCTTCCTGCCTACAGGGCACTTCTACCCCCTTCCTGCCTACCGGGCACTTCTACCCCCTTCCTGCCTACCGGGCACTTCTACCCCCTCCCTGCCTACCGGGCACTTCTACCCCCTTCCTGCCTACGGGACACTTCTACCCCCTTCCTGCCTACGGGGCACTTCTACCCCCTTCCTGCCCACTGGGCACTTCTACCCCCTTCCTGCCTACCGGGCACTTCTACCCCCTTCCTGCCTACTGGGCACTTTTACCCCCTTCCTGCCCACCGGACACTTCTACCCCCTTCCTGCCTACAGGGTACTTCTACCCCCTTCCTGCCCACCGGGCACTTCTACCCCCTTCCTGCCTACAGGACACTTCTACCCCCTTCCTGCCCCTGTCAATCTTCAGCTTTCAGCGCTAGCTCACTTTGACTGACAATTGCGCGGTCATGCAACACTGTACACATATGACATTTTTATCATTTGTTTCACACAAATAGAGCTTTCTTTTGGTGGTATTTAATCACCACTGGGGTGGGGGTATTTTTTGCTAAATAAACAAAAAAAAAAACACAATTTTGGAAAAAATTTATTTTTCTTCATAAATTTAGGACAAAATGTATTCTGTTCCATTTCTTTGGGGAGAATAACCCAACTCAGTGTTTATTATTTAGTCTGTAGGAAAGTTATAGAGTCTGCGAACTATGGGATAAATATCTGACAATCGATCGATCCTGATGTACTGACGACCGATCTCATTTCTTGAGGCTCGAAGACGCCAGGACAAATACCCCCCAAATGTCAGGACAGTACAAATACCCCCAAATGTCAGGACAGTAAAAATCCCCCCCAAATGTCAGGACAGTACAAATCCCCCCAAATGTCAGGACGGTGCAAACCCCCCCAAAATGTTCCCGTTTTGGAAAGTAGACACCCTGAGATATTTAGTAAGAGGTTTGTCAGAATTTTTTGGAAAATGATTAAATTAAATCCTGTCACCAGTGCACTACAGCGTCATCATATAACTGGTGTGGCGGTGATCAGGGACACTGACTGGTGACAGTATGGAAAAAATAGTCCCCCATCATCGGTGTCAGTGGGAGGAATAGTGTCCCATCATTGGTGTCAGTGGGAGGAGTAGTGTCCCATCATTGGTGTCAGTGGGAGGAATAGTGCCCAATCATTGGTGTCAGTGGGAGGAATAGTGCCCCATCATTGGTGTCAGTGGAAGGAATAGTGCCCCATCACTGGTGTTAGTGGAAGGAATAGTGCCCCATCATTGGTATCAGTGGAATAGTGCCCCATCATTGGTGTCAGTGGGAGGAATAGTGCCCCATCATTGGTGTCAGTGGGAGGAATAGTGCCCCATCATTGGTGTCAGTGGAAGGAATAGTGCCCCACCCTTGGTGTCAGTGGGAGGAATAATGCCCCATCATTGGTGTCAGTGGGAGGAATAATGCCCCATCATTGGTGTCAATGGGAGGAATAGTGTCCCATCAGTGGTCTCAGTGGAAGGGGGGGTTTCTCCAATTTGATTGCAAAAATTGAAATCCGTTTTAATCTAATAGTAGCCATCTTGTATCGCTCGTCATAATCAGACGATTTCCTTTTCTTCTCCCCCCGTTGATGAATATTCAGTGCTGATCCCTCCGCGTTCCCCGCGTTTCCTCGCTCCCTCGTGTTGTCTTTCCTCCGTCTCGTTAAGTTTTGCTGAACACTCCGAGCGTTCGCTCTGTTATTGGTAAAACTTTTCACCTTCGCTGCCGCCAATCCATAATCACCCGGAAAAAAAAAAAAAAGTTGCGTTTAATCATGGCATCGGCGAGGAGGAAAATCACAACCAGCGGGCTCCTCCATCGCCGGCATCCAGCGTCCCCTAATTCTTCTGGCAAAGTATGAAATCATTCTTCCACTGATCTCACTTGTGGTCAGGCCTTAGAATAGGACGATCCGTCAAGGCGCTGATTTGGTTCAGCAGGTGTTGGCTGTGCAATCGTTCATTCCCGGCTAATCTGCTAGCGGCTGTCAAGGGTTATAGAGTATATATTGAGTTTGTGTCAGCCTGGGATGACCAATAGCTCCCAGCCGCGGAATGTGCTCTGACAGTGATGATATTACTGAATTAAACCGGGTGATGGATGTTCCCGCGGCCGGCAAACAAAGAGACCTTGAACTGTCTTCAAAAAAAAAAAAAAAAACAAGACGATCCATTTGACTTGATGGAGCCGCCCTTAAATAATAACAGCATAAATATATATAGGAACAGGCAGGTCTGGAGGAAGGAGAATGAAACAAGAAGAGCCGTGGCAGAAAATTTCCGCTACCAACCCAGAGATAAAAAAAAAAATGTCAACAGCCGAGATTTACTAAGAGGTGTTCTGAAATGTTACAAAAATATCAGATGGAAGTGAAAGAGTGAAAGGATGGACGCCGATTAGGCAGCCATATGTAACGGGTATCCAAACGTGATATATCCCAGATTACTAGGCCTTGGTGTGGTGGCTGCATTAGTTTTCTTTATCTGCGTCTGGTGATCCTGAACACAATACACTTCCTGTTTTTGGGTGTCTATGTCACTCACTGTATAGATGGAGGCAGCCATATTTAATGTGTATCCAAATATAATATATCGCAGGTTACTAGTCCTTGGTGAAATGGTTACATTTGTTTCTTTTTTTTCTTTTATTTTTACCCGGTGATCCTGCAAATAACACGTTTCCTGTCCCTGGATGGCTACGTTATGCCTCCATTGTATCTATGGAGGGAGCCATATTTAAAGGGGATCCAAACCCAAATCTACAAATGTGATACATTGCAGATTACTATATATATAGGAACAGGCAGGTCTGGAGGAAAGAGAATGAAACAAAAAGAGCCGTGGAAGAAAATTTCCGCTACCAACCCGGGGAAAAAAAAATTAAAAAGTTATCAACAGCTGAGATTTACTAAGTGGTGTTCTGAAATGTTACAAAAATATCAGATGAAAGTAAAAGAGCGAAAGGATGGACGCCGATTAGGCAGCCATATATAACGGGTATCCAAACGTGATATATCCCAGATTACTAGGCCTTGGTGTGGTGGCTGCATTAGTTTTCTTTATCTGCGTCTGGTGATCCTGAAAACAATACACTTCCTGTTTTTGGGTGTCTATGTCACTCACTGTATAGATGGAGGCAGCCATATTTAATGTGTATCCAAATATAATATATCGCAGGTTACTAGTCCTTGGTGAAGTGGTTACATTTGTTTCTTTTTTTTCTTTTCTTTTTACCTGGTGATCCTGCAAACAACACACTTCCTGTCCCTGGGTGGCTACGTCACTCCTCCACTGTATCTATGGAGGCAGCCATATTTAATGTGTATCCAAAGCCGAATCTACAAATGTGATCTATCACGTTACTAGTCCTTGGTGAAACAGTTACTTTTGTTTCTTTTTTATCTTTTATTTTTACCTGGTGATCCTGCAAATAACACACTTCCTGTCTCTGGGTGGCTACGTTACGCCTCCATTGTATCTAAGGAGGCCGCCATATTTAAAGTGTATCCAAATCCACATCTGTATGTGGTGATCCTGCAACATCCTGTTCCTGGGTGGCTACGTCACTCCTCCACTGTATCTATGGAGTCCGCCACATTTAATGTGTATCCAAACCCGAATCTACAAATATAATATATCGCAGATTACTAGTCCTTGGTGAAATGGTTACATTTGTTTCTTTTTTTTTTCTTTTATTTTTACCTGATGTATCCAAACCCACATCTGCATGTGGTGATCCTGCAACATCCTGTTCTTGGGTGGCTACGTCACTCCTCCACTGTATGCATGGAGGCAGCCATATTTAATGTGTATCCAAACCCAAATCTACAAATGTGATCTATCGCAGATTACTAGTCCTTGGTGAAATGGTTACTTTTGTTTCTTTTTTTTCTTTTATTTTTACCCGATGATCCTGCAAATAACACGTTTCCTGTCCCTGGATGGCTACGTTATGCCTCCATTGTATCTATGGAGGGAGCCATATTTAAAGGGTATCCAAACCCAAATCTACAAATGTGATGTATCGCAGATTACTAGTCCTTGGTGAAATGGTTACATTTGTTTCTTTTTTTTCTTTTATTTTTACCTGGTGATCCTGCAAATAACACGATTCCTGTCTCTGGGTGGCTACGTCACTCCTCCATTGTATCTATGGAGGGAGCCATATTTAAAGGGGATCCAAACCCAAATCTACAAATGTGATACATTGCATATTACTATATATATAGGAACAGGCAGGTCTGGAGGAAAGAGAATGAAACAAAAAGAGCCGTGGAAGAAAATTTCCGCTACCAACCCGGGGAAAAAAAATTAAAAAGTTATCAACAGCTGAGATTTACTAAGTGGTGTTCTGAAATGTTACAAAAATATCAGATGGAAGTAAAAGAGCGAAAGGATGGACGCCGATTAGGCAGCCATATGTAACGGGTATCCAAACGTGATATATCCCAGATTACTAGGCCTTGGTGTGGTGGCTGCATTAGTTTTCTTTATCTGCATCTGGTGATCCTGAAAACAATACACTTCCTGTTTTTGGGTGTCTATGTCACTCACTGTATAGATGGAGGCAGCCATATTTAATGTGTATCCAAATATAATATATCGCAGGTTACTAGTCCTTGGTGAAGTGGTTACATTTGTTTCTTTTTTTTCTTTTCTTTTTACCTGGTGATCCTGCAAACAACACACTTCCTGTCCCTGGGTGGCTACGTCACTCCTCCATTGTATCTATGGAGGCAGCCATATTTAATGTGTATCCAAAGCCGAATCTACAAATGTGATCTATCACGTTACTAGTCCTTGGTGAAACAGTTACTTTTGTTTCTTTTTTATCTTTTATTTTTACCTGGTGATCCTGCAAATAACACACTTCCTGTCTCTGGGTGGCTACGTTACGCCTCCATTGTATCTAAGGAGGCCGCCATATTTAAAGTGTATCCAAACCCACATCTGCATGTGGTGATCCTGCAACATCCTGTTCCTGGGTGGCTACGTCACTCCTCCACTGTATCTATGGAGTCCGCCACATTTAATGTGTATCCAAACCCGAATCTACAAATATAATATATCGCAGATTACTAGTCCTTGGTGAAATGGTTACATTTGTTTCTTTTTTTTTTCTTTTATTTTTACCTGATGTATCCAAACCCACATCTGCATGTGGTGATCCTGCAACATCCTGTTCTTGGGTGGCTACGTCACTCCTCCACTGTATGCATGGAGGCAGCCATATTTAATGTGTATCCAAACTCAAATCTACAAATGTGATGTATCGCAGATTACTAGTCCTTGGTGAAATGGTTACTTTTGTTTCTTTTTTTTCTTTTATTTTTACCCGATGATCCTGCAAATAACACGTTTCCTGTCCCTGGATGGCTACGTTATGCCTCCATTGTATCTATGGAGGGAGCCATATTTAAAGGGGATCCAAACCCAAATCTACAAATGTGATACATTGCATATTACTATATATATAGGAACAGGCAGGTCTGGAGGAAAGAGAATGAAACAAAAAGAGCCGTGGAAGAAAATTTCCGCTACCAACCCGGGGAAAAAAAATTAAAAAGTTATCAACAGCTGAGATTTACTAAGTGGTGTTCTGAAATGTTACAAAAATATCAGATGAAAGTAAAAGAGCGAAAGGATGGACGCCGATTAGGCAGCCATATGTAACGGGTATCCAAACGTGATATATCCCAGATTACTAGGCCTTGGTGTGGTGGCTGCATTAGTTTTCTTTATCTGCGTCTGGTGATCCTGAAAACAATACACTTCCTGTTTTTGGGTGTCTATGTCACTCACTGTATAGATGGAGGCAGCCATATTTAATGTGTATCCAAATATAATATATCGCAGGTTACTAGTCCTTGGTGAAGTGGTTACATTTGTTTCTTTTTTTTCTTTTCTTTTTACCTGGTGATCCTGCAAACAACACACTTCCTGTCCCTGGGTGGCTACGTCACTCCTCCACTGTATCTATGGAGGCAGCCATATTTAATGTGTATCCAAAGCCGAATCTACAAATGTGATCTATCACGTTACTAGTCCTTGGTGAAACAGTTACTTTTGTTTCTTTTTTATCTTTTATTTTTACCTGGTGATCCTGCAAATAACACACTTCCTGTCTCTGGGTGGCTACGTTACGCCTCCATTGTATCTAAGGAGGCCGCCATATTTAAAGTGTATCCAAACCCACATCTGCATGTGGTGATCCTGCAACATCCTGTTCCTGGGTGGCTACGTCACTCCTCCACTGTATCTATGGAGTCCGCCACATTTAATGTGTATCCAAACCCGAATCTACAAATATAATATATCGCAGATTACTAGTCCTTGGTGAAATGGTTACATTTGTTTCTTTTTTTTTTCTTTTATTTTTACCTGATGTATCCAAACCCACATCTGCATGTGGTGATCCTGCAACATCCTGTTCTTGGGTGGCTACGTCACTCCTCCACTGTATGCATGGAGGCCACCATATTTAATGTGTATCCAAACTCAAATCTACAAATGTGATGTATCGCAGATTACTAGTCCTTGGTGAAATGGTTACTTTTGTTTCTTTTTTTTCTTTTATTTTTACCCGATGATCCTGCAAATAACACGTTTCCTGTCCCTGGATGGCTACGTTATGCCTCCATTGTATCTAAGGAGGGAGCCATATTTAAAGTGTATCCAAACCCACATCTGTATGTGGTGATCCTGCAACATCCTGTTCCTGGGTGGCTACGTCACTCCTCCACTGTATCTATGGAGTCCGCCACATTTAATGTGTATCCAAACCCGAATCTACAAATATAATATATCGCAGATTACTAGTCCTTGGTGAAATGGTTACATTTGTTTCTTTTTTTTTTCTTTTTTTTTTACCTGATGTATCCAAACCCACATCTGCATGTGGTGATCCTGCAACATCCTGTTCTTGGGTGGCTACGTCACTCCTCCACTGTATGCATGGAGGCAGCCATATTTAATGTGTATCCAAAGCCGAATCTACAAAAGTGATCTATCGCAGATTACTAGTCCTTGGTGAAATGGTTACTTTTGTTTCTTTTTTTTCTTTTATTTTTACCCGATGATCCTGCAAATAACACGTTTCCTTTCCCTGGATGGCTACGTTTTGCCTCCATTGTATCTATGGAGGGAGCCATATTTAAAGGGTATCCAAACCCAAATCTACAAATGTGATGTATCGCAGATTACTAGTCTCTGGTGAAATGGTTACATTTGTTTCTTTTTTTTCTTTTATTTTTACCTGGTGATCCTGCAAATAACACGATTCCTGTCTCTGGGTGGCTACGTTATGCCTCCATTGTATCTATGGAGGGAGCCATATTTAAAGGGGATCCAAACCCAAATCTACAAATGTGATACATTGCAGATTACTATATATATAGGAACAGGCAGGTCTGGAGGAAAGAGAATGAAACAAAAAGAGCCGTGTAAGAAAATTTCCGCTACCAACCCGGGGAAAAAAAATTAAAAAGTTATCAACAGCTGAGATTTACTAAGTGGTGTTCTGAAATGTTACAAAAATATCAGATGAAAGTAAAAGAGCGAAAGGATGGACGCCGATTAGGCAGCCATATTTAACGGGTATCCATATGTGATATATCCCAGATTACTAGGCCTTGGTGTGGTGGCTGCATTAGTTTTCTTTATCTGCGTCTGGTGATCCTGCAAATAATACACTTCCTGTCTCTGGGTGGCTACGTCACTCCTCCACTGTATCTACGGAGGCAGCCATACGTAAAGTGTATCCAAACCCAAATCTACAAATGTGATATATCCCAGATTACTAGGCCTTGGTGTGGTGGCTGCATTTGTTTTCTTTTCTTTATCTGCGTCTGGTGATCCTGCAAATAATACACTTCCTGTCCTTAGGTGGCTACGTTACGCTTCCACTGTATGCAAGGAGGCCGCCATATTTAAAGAGTATCCAAATATAATATATTGCAGGTTACTAGTCCTTGGTGAAATGGTTACATTTGTTTCTTCTTTTTCTTTTATTTTTACCTGGTGATCCTGGAAATAACAGACTTCCTGTCCCTGGGTGGCTACATTATATCTCCACTGTATCTATGGAGGCCGCCATATTTAAAATGTATCCAAAGCTGAATCTACAAATGTGATATATCGCAGATTACTAGTCCCTGGTGAAATTGTTACTTTTGTTTCTTTATTTTATTTTTACCCGATGATCCTGCAAATAACACGCTTCCTGTCCTTGGGTGGCTACGTCACTCCTCCACTGTATCTATGGAGGCAGCCATACGTAGAGTGTATCCAAACCCAAATCTACAAATGGGATATATCGCAGATTACTAGTCCCTGGTGAAGGGGTTACATTTGTTTCTTTTTTTTTTTCTTTTAACTTCACCCGATGATCCTGCAAATAACACGCTTCCTGTCCTTGGGTGGCTACGTCACTCCTCCACTGTATCTATGGAGGCAGCCATACGTAGAGTGTATCCAAACCCAAATCTACAAATGGGATATATCGCAGATTACTAGTCCCTGGTGAAGGGGTTACATTTGTTTCTTTTTTTTTTTCTTTTAACTTCACCCGATGATCCTGCAAATAACACGCTTCCTGTCCTTGGGTGGCTACGTCACTCCTCCACTGTATCTATGGTGGGCGAATCTACAAAACCCAAGTCTACAAATGTGATATAATGCAGATTAATATATATATATAGGAACAGGCAGGTCTGGAGGAAAGAGAATAAAACAAGATGAGCCGTGGAAGAAAATTTCCGCTACCAACCCGGAGATAAAAAAAATAACAGCTGAGATTTACTAAGTGGTGTTGTGAAACGTTACATAAATATCAGATGTGGAACGGTAGAAGGAACAAAAGGATGGACGCCGATTAGGTAGCCAGACTTAATGTGTATCCAAATATAATATATCGCAGATTACTAGTCCTTGGTGAAATGGTTACTTTTGTTTCTTTTTTTTCTTTTATTTTTACCTGATGATCCTGCAAATAACAGACTTCCTGTCCCTGGGTGGCTACGTTATGCCTCCACTGAATTTATGGAGGCAGCCATATTTAATATGTGTCCAAACCCACATCTACAAATGTGATATATTGCAGATTACTAGTCCTTGGTGAAATGGTTACTTTTGTTGCTTTTTTTTCTTTTATTTTTACCCGATGATCCTAAATAATACACTTCCTGTCCTTGGGTGGCTACGTTACTCCTCCACTGTATCTATGGAGGCAGCCATATTTAAAGTGTATCGAAACCCAAATCTACAAATATAATATATTGCAGATTACTAGTCTTCGGTGAAGTGGTTACATTTATTTTCTTTTATTTTAAGCTGATGATTCTGAAAACAACACACATCCTGTCCTTGGGTGGCTACGTCACTCCTCCACTGTGTCTATGGAGGCCGCCATATTTAAAGTGTATCCAAACCCAAATCTACAAATGTGATCTATCCCAGATTTCTAATACCTAATAAAGTGGTTACTTTTGTTTCTTTTTTTTCTTTTATTTTTACCTGGTGATCCTACAAATAACAGACTTCCTGTCCCTGGGTGGCTACACGACTCCTCCACTTTGTCTATGGAGGCCGCCATATTTAAAGTGTATCCAAACCCAAATCTACAAATGTGATATATTGCAGATTACTAGTCTTCGGTGAAGTGGTTACATTTATTTTCTTTTCTTTTTAGCTGATGATTCTGAAAACAACACACATCCTGTCCTTGGATGGCTAAGTCACTCCTCCACTGTATCTATGGAGGCCGCCATATGTAAAGTGTATCCTAACCCAAATCTACAAATGTGATATATTGCACCTTGGTGTGATGGCTGCATTAGATTGTTTTTTTTATTTAAGATTTTTTTTTGCTTTATTTTCGCCTGGGGATCCTAAAAATATCATTATTATACAGGATTTATATTATTATTATTATACAGGATTTATATTATTATTATTATACAGGATTTATATTATTATTATTATTATACAGGATTTATATTATTATTATTATTATTACAGGATTTATATTATTATTATTATACAGGATTTATATTATTATTATTATACAGGATTTATATTATTATTATTATTATACAGGATTTATATTATTATTATTATTATACAGGATTTATATTATTATTATTATACAGGATTTCTGGCGCCAACAGTTTGCTCAGCGCTGTACAATATAATGGGAGACAATACAGAACAATACAGATCAATACAAGAGGGATAGGAGGGGCTGATCCTGGGAGCTTACAATCTAAGAGGGAGGGCCTGATCCTGGGAGCTTACAATCTAAGAGGAAGGGCCTGATCCCGGGAGCTTACAATCTAGGAGGGAGGGGCTGATCCTGGGAGCTTACAATCTAAGAGGGAGGGCCTGATCCTGGAAGCTTACAATCTAATAGGAACAAATAACACACTTGTATCCAAACCCAAATCTGCAATATTATTGCAGAATACTAGTCCTTGGTGAAGCTGTTTTCTTTTTTCCTTTTTATTGTCACCCGGTGATCCTGCATATAGCACTCATCCTGTCCTTGGGTGGCTAGGAAAGTAACAGGCGAAGCTGGTTTTAGAAAACATGGGTCCCCGTACAGCCAACCTGACAGAGTCCCTCCCCCCCCCAAAAAAATGTGCACAGTTTACTATGCTTCAGTTGTGAACCAACACAGGGAGTGATTGGTGCTGATCACACATTGTGCTCATTCAGGAAAAGAGGGGGCTTTTAAATATGACATATTTACCGGACCCTTCCCCCACTTTCCATCCTGAAGGATCCTATTGTGTGCTTGCTGCAGTCAGTGGGAAGGAGGGGAGCACTGCGGGGTTGGGGCCACACACGGGTTCCTGGGCAGCAGGGGGAAATGTATGGTACACAGGAAGGGTGATGGGTGCAGCGGGGAGGCGCAATTCTGGAACCGGTCCCATGTATGACTCTTCTCTGCAGCAGCTGAAAGCCAGTGGGAGGGAGAGGAGGAGAAGCCAGCTTTCAGCTGATGCAGAGAGAGCCATACAGGGGATCGGTTCCAGTAATGCCCCCCACTGCCATGCCAATCACCCACCCTTCCCACATCTAATTCACCAGCTGGGCCCCCCTACTGGTGGGACTGGTACCCCCTTATCCATGGCCCTGGTAACAGGCACCCAGGAAAAGCACCGGAAACACAATAAAAACAGAGCAGTGTGAAAGCAGCCTTAGTTTCTTGTTGGTTTCATCATCAGGGCAGACTTTCCCCTCTATGAGGCCCAATAACCCCTCTTTCCCTCACGTCCGGAGTTTATGTAGTGTAGCACCCTCCTAGGCAGCTAGGGGGAGCTAGGCCCCAATTATTAGTCAGGGGCTGAGTAGCAGCACAGGTGTGATGGTTAGAGGGGTCAAATATCAGTTAGAGCTGAGAAGCTCTGCAGACCAGCTCTCTGGAACTTCATCCTGCTCTAGAACTTTGGAGAAAGATCTAGAAGCAGTAAGCAGAGGTGAGGAGTGGCTGGCCTGTACTCTTAGAGGATCCTGGCCAATCCCCAAGGGGCCAGGACAGCCCTTAAGAGTAACTGAGCCTGCTAAACAGCAGGAGAGTTGGAGGAGAATTTGGGTGGGAGATGAGGAAGTGAATCTGGAGAGCGGGAGGCTGGGAGGGGGCCCAGATGGAGAGGGGCTCATCTACAGGCAGAGGTCCTCGAAAGGAGGAAAGCTCAAGACTTCACTGGCCCCCAGAGCAAGGACCACCTGTGAAACAGGGAAGGAGCAGTCCAGCTAGACGGCCTGGTAGCAGCCAATGACCCAGCAGCTGCGTAGGTGAAGGGTTCATTGAGTAGACCTGCACCCCCCCCGGGCCAGTAAGAGGAAAGAGGCACTCTGGTGGGCAACTAGATTAGCTTTTTGACCGGGTCCCCTGCCCAGGGAATGAGCCAGTACAGCTGGATGAGGAGAGGATTCATCTGGGTTGGTACTACAAGGGATGCTGGCTAGCTCTCCAAGAGAGACTTTTTTGCTGTAAAGACTTGTACATAGTTGCTAAGGCGTGTGTCCTCTGTTGCCATTACCCTTGGGCATCCCATACACCCCTTACCCCATCCAAGTTCAATTCCCATAATAAAACTTCAAAACAAGCTCAAGGACTGGTCACTGTGTTCTGGATTCAAGTCTGTGTGAAGGAAATGTGTGTTGCCTGGCTGTGCAGGACTATAGGGGGACACAAAACTTCAGCGACTCCTAAGGGGGTAGTGCTACAGTAGCAAGATTTGAAAACCCAAAATGGCGGCCTCTTCTGAGGAAAGACTTCACTTGGGTTCATGCCAAGGTTGTTTGGGCATGAAGTGGTGACGTACGAGTGAGGGCTGTTCCAACCTGAGCTAATAACATCCAGAATCAGGGGCGGACTGACAACTTATGGGGCCCCCGGGCAATAGAGGATCATGGGGCCCCTGTGTCCTTGCCCAACCTCAAAAAAGCCTATGAAAAAGGTACCAGGGGCATCTCATGGGGCCCCCTACTGACCCCAGGCCCTCGGGCAGTGCCTGAGTTTCCAGATGGTCAGTCCACCCCTGGTGCATGCATGTTATTGGGCATGGAAGCCAAACCAAGCACACAAGAACACGCATGTACATGTCACCATGTGGTGAACTTTAGTGAGTAAATGTCCCAAATCAAACAGCCAACGTGAGGATCTTGTACGATCACAATATTTGTGCGTGGAAATCTGATCCAGGGTGGCAGATGATAAATCTGATTAACCTCCCTAGCAGGGGCGGACTGACAACTCATGGGACCCCCGGGCAATAGGGGATCATGGGGCCCCTGTGTCATTGCCCAAACTCAAAAAAGCCTATGAAAAAGGTTCCAGGGGCATCTCATGGGGCCCCCTACTGACCCCAGACCCTTGGGCAGTGCCTGAGTTTCCAAATGGTCAGTCCGCCCCTGTCCAGAACCGTCCAGTGAGTGTGACCCGTTATCTCGGGGCGTGGTATGGTCCCAATGAGACGAGTACAGCTCTCGTTTGCCATGTTTGTCTTTCCTTCCAGGGCTTTCTGAGCTTTTTTTTTGGAATTCCCTCTTACTGCGTACGATTAGAGCTTCGCATTGACCCCGGCACATCCCTAAAATACAACCCAACTGTCACAGGCAAAAAAAAACCCTCCATCTGGCCGGTCATTACTGCAATATTTATAAGCCATTCCCTGATTCCGTCTTCGCTCTCACGGCTGCATTTCTCAGCCAATTTGACATTGAAACAATCAGTAATTGCCTAATCTATGTGCGTCTCAAGCCAGGAACAGGAAAGCACTTTGAGGAATATCAATCATTGAAAATCATAGAGGGACATCTTGGCAGCAGCTCCCTGTGGCCTCCCTCCCACCGGCTGAGAAGATGACGAGAAATCATCCGTCTTCAGGCTTCCTGCCTTCTCCAGCACTCTGGTGGATCTCTGAAAAAGGGGAATCCGGAGCTCCTGCCTACAGATCAAAGTCTATTGAAGCCGCATGGGAAGAGTTCGGGTTTTTTTTTTTTCAGCGGGACCAAAAACGTCTCCGGTAATCATGTCGTCGTGGTCAGGACCTCGGCGCCCACCAATGGGCTTCGAAAAACGTAAACCAGGCTTTGGCCCAGCTGCCTGAAAACGTTCTTTTTATTACGGGTTTAGCTTTTCAAATTTACAAAACGGTGAAAGAAAAACGTAACGAGGCAGCTTAGGATCGCTTAGACTATCCAGGCATGTGGTGATCCACTCCTAATGCAGGTCATAGACGGGTCATAGACGGGTCATAGACGGGTCGAAAACCGTCCATTTTAAAAAAAGAAAAATCGGTCGTTCAACAGGCCGACGTTACTACCAATGGTAAAAAAAATCGGCTGATTTTCGTCCCGTCTACGGCCGGCATTTAATGACTTCTGTCCCTGCAGAGAGCTCCGCTATTATATTTGACATGAAAAGTCTTGCAGTTGCAACAATGTATCCATTTGTATCCATTTGTGTCCATTTGTATCCATTTCGGATACAGATGTTTTTATTCGGATACAAATAGATACATTGTTGCAACCGCAAGACTTTTCATGTGAAATATAATATCGGACTGGAATTCTTCTTTTTCTTCTTCTTTTCTTCTTCTTGCAGGTCACGGCTCATGCGCAGATATTTATCGGTAAAAAGATCGGCCAATTTGCCCATCATTGCCAGGAAAATCGGCTGATTGGCAAAATCGGCCAATTTTTTTTCAACTTCACCGATAAAAAAAATGTGCCAAAACCCCGAGAAACGCCCGACCAATTAACCCACTAACAGTGCAAAAATTGGCCGATTTTTTTTTTCGGCTGTTTTTTTTTTTTTTTTTATGGCCTGCATAAGGCTCGGTTCACACCAAGCGGTGTGCGTTTGATCCGTTTCTGCGGTAAGTTTCCCATTTTTTCACACATGTTTGTGATGCACTTTGCGTTTTATGGGGTTTTTTTTTTTGGTCAACATGTTGCTAGGCAGATTAAACATGGAAAAAACATATATAAAAAATGCATCAAAAACGTACTACATGCGCTTCTGCATCATCTCCATTGAAGTCTATTGAACCAAAATACGCCATTTTGCGCTTAAAAAAGTCCCTCATCCATTAAAAAAAAACACCGCACTTTACTTAGGTTATCCAGGCATGTCGTGATCCACTCCTAAGGCTCCGTTCACACCAAGCGGTTTGCGTTTGATCCGTTTCTGCGGTGCGGTTCAGGTTTTTGCACACAGGTTTGCAATGCACTTTGTGTTTTAAGGGTCTTTTTTTTTGGTCAACATGTTGCTAGGCAGATTGTAAATGCAAAACACGTAAAAAACCAAGCAGTGTGCGTTTGATCCGTTTCTGCGGTGCCTTTTGTGGTGCGGTTCACATTTTTGCACACACATTTACTGCATTTTGTGTTTTTAGGTTGTTGTTTTTTTGGTCAACATGTTGCTAGGCAGATTAAAAATGCAAAATGCGTTGAAAATGCATTAAAAACGTACTACATGCGCTTCTGGCATCATCTCCATTAAAGTCTATCAAACAAAAATGCGCCATTTTGCATTTATAAAAGTCCCTCACCCTTTAAAAAAAAAAACGCACTTTGTTTAGGTTGTCCAGGCCTGTTGTGATCCACTCCTAAAGCTCAGTTCACACCAAGCGGTGTGCGTTTGATCCGTTTCTGCGGTAAGTTTCCCATTTTTTCACACATGTTTGTGATGCACTTTGCGTTTTAAGGGGTTTTTTTTTTTGGTCAACTTGTTGCTAGGCAGATTAAACATGGAAAAAACATATGAAAAAATGCATCAAAAACGTACTACATGCGCTTCTGCATCATCTCCATTGAAGTCTATTGAACCAAAATGCGCCATTTTGCGCTTAAAAAAGTCCCTCATCCATTAAAAAAAAACACCGCACTTTGCTTAGGTTATCCAGGCATGTCGTGATCCACTCCTAAGGCTCCGTTCACACCAAGCGGTTTGCGTTTGATCCGTTTCTGTAGTGCGGTTCAGGTTTTTGCACACAGGTTTGCAATGCACTTTGTGTTTTAAGGGTCTTTTTTTTTGGTCAACATGTTGCTAGGCAGATTGTAAATGCAAAACACGTAAAAAACCAAGCAGTGTGCGTTTGATCCGTTTCTGCGGTGCCTTTTGTGGTGCGGTTCACATTTTTGCACACACATTTACTGCATTTTGTGTTTTTAGGTTGTTGTTTTTTTGGTCAACATGTTGCTAGGCAGATTAAAAATGCAAAATGCGTTGAAAATGCATGAAAAACGTACTACATGCGCTTCTGGCATCATCTCCATTAAAGTCTATCAAACAAAAATGCGCCATTTTGCATTTATAAAAGTCCCTCACCCTTTAAAAAAAAAAAACGCACTTTGTTTAGGTTGTCCAGGCCTGTTGTGATCCACTCCTAAGGCTCCGTTCACACCAAGCGGTTTGGATTTGATCCGTTTCTGCAGTGCCTTTTGCGGCGCGTTTCATGCTTTTGCACACACATTTGTGATGCACTTTGCATTTTAAGGCTTTTTTTTTTTTTTGATCATCATGTTGCTAGGCAGATTAAAAATGCAAAACGCTTTGAAAATGCATAAAAAACATACTATATGCGCTTCTGCATCATCTCCATTGAAGTCTATTGAACCAAAATGTGCCATTTTGCGTAAAAAAAAAATCCCTCGCCCTTTTATCCAGGCTTGGTTCACGCCTATGTAGTTTGCGTTTGATTTGTTTCTGCGGTGCCTTTTGCGGTGCAGTTCATGGTTTTGCACACGCATTTTTGATGCGCTTTTTGTTCCGTTATAAAGTTTTTTTGGGGTTCTTTTGGTACATATGTTGCTAGGCAGATTAAAAATGCAAAACGTGTCGAAAATGCATTAACAATGTACTAAATGCGCTTCTGCATCATCTCCATTGAAGTCTATGGAACCAAAATGCTGCGTTTTGCGCCTAAAAAAGTCCCTCACCCTTTTATCCAGGCATGTCGTGATCCACTCCTAAGGCTTGGTTCACACCTATGCAGTTTGCATTTCTGCGGTGCCTTTTGTGGTGCGTTTCATGTTTTTGCACACACGTTTGTGATGCACTTTGTGTTTTAAGGGGGGGGGGGGGTTCGGTCAACCTGTTGCTAGGCAGATTAAAAATGCAAAATAAGTTAAAAATGTCAAAGCAGTTTGATCTGTTTCTGTGGTGCCGTTTGTGGTGCGGTTCATGTTTTTGCACACATATTTGATACCCTTTTTGTTGCATTTTGCATTTTAAAGGTTTTTTTTTTTTTTGTTCAACATGTTGCTAGGCAGATTAAAAATGAAAAACACGTCAACAATGCATCAAAAACATGCTACATGCGCTTCTGCATCATCTCCATTGAAGTCTATTGAACCAAAATGTGCCGTTTTGCATTTAAAAAAGTCCCTCACCCTTTTAAAAAAAAAAAAAAACACATTTTGCTTAGGTTATCCAGGCATGTCGTGATCCACTCCTAAGGCTCGGATCACACCAAGCAGTTTGCGTTTGATCCGTTTCTGCGGTGCCTTTTTGCACACACGTTTTTGATGTGCTTTGTTGCATTTTGTGTTTTAGGTTTTTTTTTTTTTTGGTCAACATGTTGCTAGGCAGATTAAAAATGCAAAAGCGTCAAAAATGCATTTAAAACATACTACTTGCGCTTCGGTCGATTTTGGCACCGTTAGGGGGTTAATTGGCTGGCCATTTTTCAGGGTTTTGGCACATTTTTTTTATCAGTAAAGTTGGAAAATTAGCGTTTTACCGATAAAAAATCTGCGCATGAGCTGTGACCTGCAAGAAGAAGAAAAAGAAGAAGAAAAAAAAGAAGAAAAAGAAGAAGAAGAAGAATTCCAGTCCGCTATTATATTTAATATGAAAGTCTTGCGGCTGCAACAATGTATCCGAATAAAAACATCTGTATCCGAAATGGATACAAATGGATACATTGTTGCAACCGCAAGACTTTTTCATGTAAAGTACAATAGCGGAGCTCTCTGCAGGGACAGAAGTAATTAAATGCTGGCCGTAGACGGGACGATAATCGGCCGATTTTTTTTCACCGTTGGTGGTAACATCGGCCTGGTTCACACCTATGCAGTTTGCATTTGATCTGTTTCTGCGGTGCCTTTTGCGGTGCGGTTCACGGTTTTGATGCGCTTTTTGTTGCATTTTAAGGGGATTTTTTTGGTCAACATGTTGCTACGCAGGTGAAAGATGCAAAACACATCAAAAATGCATCAAAAATGTACTACATGCGCTTCTGCATCATCTGCATTGAAGTCTATTGAACCAAAATGCACCGTTTTGGGTTTAAAAGAGTCCCTCACCCTTTAAAAAAAAACACACTTTGCTTAGGAAGCCTTGATAAATGGGCTGTAGTGTGTATCTGCATAATGCAAAACGCACTGCAAAACACTTAGGTGTTAGGTGGGGGCCTAAGGCTGTGTAAGGGACCCCAACATTTCTAATGGCTACCCCGACCATCTCCATAACCCTTCTGTAGCCTTCTGTGGGTGTCGGACAGCCGGCATCCCTCCTTCATCAACAACTCAATGACAGCACATTGCTTCTGCTTGGAATCCATTTTTTAAATGCAATGAAAAAGAAGAAGATGATGAGTTACTGTACAGTAGAGGAAGAGTTACTCTGCCAACGTGGCGAACATTAATTACTTACAATACATTGGTTATCAAAAGTAACTGTTGCTCTATAGTAAATTGTTTACGCCTAGCTGGAACCTCGGTGTCTCCTTTAAGGTATCAGTGGGAGGAATAGTGCCCCATCGTTGGTGTCAGTGGGAGGAATAGTGCCCCATCGTTGGTGTCAGTGGGGGGAATAGTGCCCCATCATTGGTGTCAGTGGGGGGATTAGTGCCCCATCATTGGTGTCAGTGGGAGGAATAGTGCCCCATCATTGGTGTCAGTGGGGGGAATAGTGCCCCATCATTGGTGTCAGTGGGAGGAAAAGTGTCCCATCACTGGTATCAGTGGGAGGAATAGTGCCCCAACACTGGTGTCAGTGGGAGGAATAGTGCCCCATCACTGGTATCAGTGGGAGGAATAGTGCCCCATCATTGGTGTCAGTGGGGGGAATAGTGCCCCATCATTGGTGTCAGTGGGGGGATTAGTGCCCCATCATTGGTGTCAGTGAGAGGAATAGTGCCCCATCACTGGTGTCAGTGGGAGGAATAGTGCCCCATCACTGGTATCAGTGGGAGGAATAGTGCCCCATCATTGGTGTCAGTGGGAGGAATAGTGCCCCATCATTGGTATCAGTGGGAGGAATAGTGCCCCCATCATTGGTGTCAGTGGGAGGAATAGTGCCCCATCATTGGTATCAGGGGGAGCAATAGTGCCCCAACGTTGGTGTCAGTGGGAGGAATAGTGCCCCATCATTGGTATCAGGGGGAGCAATAGTGCCCCATCGTTGGTATCAGTGGGAAGTATAGTGCCCCATCATTGGTGTCAGTGGGAGGAATAGTGCCCCATCGTTGGTGTCAGTGGGAGGAATAGTGCCCCATCGTTGGTGTCAGTGGGAGGAATAGTGCCCCATCGCTGGTGTCAGTGGGAGGAATAGTGCCCCATCGTTGGTATCAGGGGGAGGAATAGTGCCCCATCATTGGTATCAGTGGGAGGAATAGTGCCCCATCATTGGTGTCAGTGGGAGGAATAGTGCCCCATCATTGGTTTCAGGGGGAGCAATAGTGCTCCAACGTTGGTGTCAGTGGGAGGAATAGTGCCCCATCATTGGTATCAGTGGGAGGAATAGTGCCCCATCGTTGGTGTCAGTGGGGGGAGGAATAGTGCCCCATTATTGGTGTCAGTGGGGGGAGGAATAGTGCCCCATCATTGGTATTAGTGACACCAATGATTGGGCACTATTCCTCCCACTGACACCAATGATACTTACCTTGCTGACCCCTGCTCCAGCCTGGGCTCACTCCCTCCCTCTCCCATGGTACAGACTTACTTACCGGTCAGATGTCTTCCTTCTCCGCCCGCTCTCCTCCTCTTCACTCGCTCGATCTTCGCGGTGCCGCCCGGCTCCTCCTTTCCAAGCTCCACCTCCTCGCCGGTGATTGGCCGCCTGTGTGCCTCTCCTGAGCTACAGTTCCGGCGGCCAATCACCGACGCGGAAGGATTGATCCCGGGGGTGTGTCCAGATGACAGGGACGGCATGTCATCCCGCCCACACCTGGAGACGGATCAAGGAGCGGTGTCTCGGTTCCTAAGGCCATCGGAAATATGTGTTTTCCGATGGTCTTAGGCGACCCCTGGGAAAGTGTCGTTCGACCCCCAAAAGGGTCGCGACCCCCAGGTTGAGAACCGCTGTTCTAGAGGATTCTAGAAGTATAGGGGGAGGGCGGAACAGGCAGCCTGAATATTTATGGAACTCCTATCCAATCTCTGGAGAGGCGTGCCCAGAAGTTAGAGAAAGAGACCATAAATAGTCTGACGGCTGGGCAGTCAGTGCAGTGTTCCTGGGTCCAGTCCTGCAGAAGGAGACCCCTGTGCAGGGCTTCTGCCCCCCGGTGCAGAATCCTAGAGAAAGCCTTAAAGGAGACACTGAGGTTCTAGCTAGGCAAAGCTGGGAGGCCTATTCACAGATCTGTGTGCAGGGATCACGTTGGGTCTATAGAGGAGCTAAGTAGGGAAAGCCAGGAGGAAGTTGGTGGGAAAGAGTCCAGCTGTCCTATGGTGGTGTGAGTCTACATCTCCCTCACTGGGAAGAGCCTGGTGGATATTAGCAGGATGCAATCGATGATCCTGTGGCTGTGTGAGTAGATGACCCCAGTGCTGAAGGGAAGTGACTGAAACTTAAAAACCATTCACTCATTGGTGTCATCTCCATAAACATTCTGTGGAATTCAGACAGCCTGTCTCCCTCTTCAAGAACTCAATGATGGCACGTTGCTTCTGCATGGAATCCATTACTTACCTGCAATGAAGAAGAAGAAGAAGAAGTACCTCCTCTTCTATAGAGGAAGTGTTACTCTACCAACAGGTGACATTTGGAGGACCTATGTAGGGTAATACAAACAGTTATTACCACTTTTGCATTACTTTGAGTACAGCCTTCAGAAGGAGAAGAGTTACTATAGAGGAAGAGTTACTATAGAGGAAGAGTTACTATAGAGGAAGGGTTACTATAGAGGGAGAGTTACTATAGAGGAAGGGTTACTATAGAGGAAGGGTTACTATAGAGGAAGAGTTACTATAAAGGAAGAGTTACTATAGAGGAAGAGTTACTATAGAGGAAGACATACTATAGAGGAAGGGTTACTATAGAGGAAGAGTTACTATAGAGGGAGAGTTACTATAGAGGAAGGGTTACCATAGAGGAAGGGTTACTATAGAGGAAGGGTTACCATAGAGGAAGAGTTACTATAGAGGAAGGGTTACTATAGAGGAAGGGTTGCTATAGAGGAGGAGTTACTATAGAGGAAGGGTTACTATAGAGGAAGGGTTACTATAGAGGAGGGGTTACTATAGAGGAGGAGTTACTATAGAGGAAGGGTTACTATAGAGGAAGGGTTACTATAGAGGAGGGGTTACTATAGAGGAAGGGTTACTATAGAGGAATGGTTACTATAGAGGAAGAGTTACTATAGAGGAAGAGTTACTATAGAGGAAGGGTTACTATAGAGGAAGAGTTACTATAGGGGAAGGGTTACTATAGGGGAAGGGTTACTATAGAGGAGGGGTTACTATAGAGGAAGGGTTACTATAGAGGAAGGGTTACTATAGAGGAAGAGTTACTATAGAGGAAGAGTTACTATAGAGAAAGGGTTACTATAGAGGGAGAGTTACTATAGAGGAAGGGTTACTATAGAGGAAGGGGTTACTATAGAGGAAGAGTTACTATAGAGGAAGAGTTACTATAGAGGAAGGGTTACTATAGAGGAAGGGTTACTATAGAGGAAGGGTTACTATAGAAGAAGAGTTACTATAGAGGAAGGGTTACTATAGAGGAAGGGTTACTATAGAGGAGGAGTTACTATAGAGGAAGGGTTACTATAGAGGAAGGGTTACTATAGAGGAAGGGTTACTATAGAGGAAGAGTTACTATAGAGGAAGGGTTACTATAGAGGAAGAGTTACTATAGAGGGAGAGTTACTATAGAGGAAGGGTTACTATAGAGGAAGAGTTACTATAGAGGAAGGGTTACTATAGAGGAAGGGTTACTATAGAGGAAGGGTTACTATAGAGGAAGAGTTACTATAGAGGAAGGGTTACTATAGAGGAAGGGTTACTATAGAGGAAGGGTTACTATAGAGGAGGAGTTACTATAGAGGGAGAGTTACTATAGAGGAAGAGTTACTATAGAGGAAGGGTTACTATAGAGGAGGAGTTACTATAGAGGAAGGGTTACTATAGAGGAAGGGTTACTATAGAGGAGGGGTTACTATAGAGGAGGAGTTACTATAGAGGAGGAGTTACTATAGAGGAAGAGTTACTATAGAGGAAGGGTTACTATAGAGGAGGAGTTACTATAGAGGAAGGGTTACTATAGAGGAGGAGTTACTATAGAGGAAGGGTTACTATAGAGGAGGAGTTACTATAGAGGAAGGGTTACTATAGAGGAAGGGTTACTATAGAGGAAGGGTTACTATAGAGGAGGAGTTACTATAGAGGAAGGGTTACTATAGAGGAAGGGTTACTATAGAGGAGGAGTTACTATAGAGGAAGGGTTACTATAGAGGAGGAGTTACTATAGAGGAAGGGTTACTATAGAGGAAGGGTTACTATAGAGGAGGAGTTACTATAGAGGAAGGGTTACTATAGAGGAGGAGTTACTATAGAGGAAGGGTTACTATAGAGGAGGGGTTACTGTAGAGGAAGGGTTACTATAGAGGAGGAGTTACTATAGAGGAAGGGTTACTATAGAGGAGGAGTTACTATAGAGGAAGGGTTACTATAGAGGAAGGGTTACTATAGAGGAGGGGTTACTATAGAGGAGGAGTTACTATAGAGGAAGGGTCACTATAGAGGAGGGGTTACTATAGAGGAGGGGTTACTATAGAGGAAGGGTTACTATAGAGGAGGGGTTACTATAGAGGAAGGGTTACTATAGAGGAAGGGTTACTATAGAGGAGGGGTTACTATAGAGGAAGGGTTACTATAGAGAAGGAGTTACTATAGAGGAAGGGTTACTATAGAGGAGGAGTTACTATAGAGGAAGGGTTACTATAGAGGAAGGGTTACTATAGAGGAGGGGTTACTATAGAGGAGGAGTTACTATAGAGGAAGGGTTACTATAGAGGAGGGGTTACTATAGAGGAAGGGTTACTATAGAGGAGGGGTTACTATAGAGGAGGGGTTACTATAGAGGAAGGGTTACTATAGAGGAGGAGTTACTATAGAGGAAGGGTTACTATAGAGGAGGGGTTACTATAGAGGAGGGGTTACTATAGAGGAAGGGTTACTATAGAGGAGGGGTTACTATAGAGGAAGGGTTACTATAGAGGAAGGGTTACTATAGAGGAAGAGTTACTATAGAGGAAGGGTTACTATAGAGGAGGAGTTACTATAGCGGAAGGGTTACTATAGAGGAGGAGTTACTATAGAGGAAGGGTTACTATAGAGGAAGGGTTACTATAGAGGAGGGGTTACTATAGAGGAAGGGTTACTATAGAGGAAGGGTTACTATAGAGGAAGGGTTACTATAGAGGAGGAGTTACTATAGCGGAAGGGTTACTATAGAGGAGGAGTTACTATAGAGGAAGGGTTACTATAGAGGAAGGGTTACTATAGAGGAGGGGTTACTATAGAGGAGGAGTTACTATAGAGGAAGGGTTACTATAGAGGAGGGGTTACTATAGAGGAGGAGTTACTATAGAGGAGGAGTTACTATAGAGGAGGAGTTACTATAGAGGAAGGGTTACTATAGAGGAAGGGTTACTATAGAGGAAGGGTTACTATAGAGGAGGAGTTACTATAGAGGAGGAGTTACTATAGAGGAAGAGTTACTATAGAGGAAGGGTTACTATAGAGGGAGAGTTACTATAGAGGAGGAGTTACTATAGAGGAAGGGTTACTATAGAGGAAGGGTTACTATAGAGGAAGGGTTACTATAGAGGAGGAGTTACTATAGAGGAAGAGTTACTATAGAGGAGGAGTTACTATAGAGGAAGGGTCACTATAGAGGAAGGGTTACTATAGAGGAGGAGTTACTATAGAGGAGGAGTTACTATAGAGGAGGAGTTACTATAGAGGAGGAGTTACTATAGAGGAAGGGTTACTCTACCAACATATGAAATTTGAATGATCTGTGGAGGTTAAAAAAAGTGATGGCCACTTTTGCATTATTTTTGGTACGGCTCGTATTTGAACGTTTACCTTCGTTTTGCGCGACGTCATTTCATTCTGCGTTGGTTGAGGCGTAGGTGAGGGGAACGCCATGTTTCTGCTATTGTTATAACAGAGAAGGGACGGAATGACATTGTCCTCTGACTCCTGCAGCGGCTCGGAAGGCAGACAGTTACAGTACGGTGTTATTTAAGAGGTGCCTAGTAATACGGTCATACCATTAACTGGTACAGCTTCGTCTCTGACAATCACTCCTGTAAAACACTTGCTTCCCCGTCTGCCATCGCAGTCAGAAAGACTGGGGATAATGCACAGCAGAGGTGCCGTCCTTCTGGGCCATTCGGCTGGATCTGAAAGCTGCCTGGCTGATTAATTGACAGTTTAAAAAGATTGATTCCGCATGTCAGGGCTGTAACCCGGCCAGGACAATGCTGCTGTCAGCTGGACTGTAAAATAGACGCTTCCATTAGCGGCTCTGACAGCGGAGCCACGAGTACTGAAGCACCTGCTATTACGGAGAGTTCCTGAGTTCTATACGTCCCCCGATTAATCATTTTGAAAGCAAATACTTAAAACATCAAAGGTTTTCATGGTCAGGGAAGCTTCTTGGCAGGCCTTGTGCTCAGTGGAGAGCGTGCGCTGGGTATGGACTAAAGAACTGCTGGGGGATCTGATAGCGGCAGTATTGTCTGTCTGGAAAATATCATCTCAACTGAAACTCCTAGGGCCGGGTTGGGGGAGGGTAGGCAGAAAAGGTGGCTGCTTTGGGAGGATGGGGGTGCAAAAAGGGGAGGACCTGCAATCTATGCTGCTGGGGTAGTTCCCAACTCATGCTTGGGGGGGCGCACTTTGGCCTTGGGTGCTAAAGGCCCTTGTTCCGTCACTGCAAACACCATCATGCGCTATGAGCACTGAGGATAACTTAGGCCTCTTTCACATGGGCAGTAGTTTCCTACCAGTGTTCCTACAAACCTTACCACCAGTGCTCCTACCAGTGTTCCTACAAGCCTTACCACCAATGTTCCTACCAGTGTTCCTACAAGCCTTACCACCAGTACTCCTACCAGTGTTCCTACAAGCCTTACCACCAATGTTCCTACCAGTGTTCCTACCAGTGTTCCTACAAGCCTTACCACCAGTACTCCTACCAGTGTTCCTACAAGCCTTACCACCAGTGTTCCTACCAGTGTTCCTACAAGCCTTACCACCAATGTTCCTACCAGTGTTCCTACCAGTGTTCCTACAAGCCTTACCACCAGTACTCCTACCAGTGTTCCTACAAGCCTTACCACCAGTGTTCTTACCAGTGTTCCTACAAGCTTTACCACCAGTGTTCCTACCAGTGTTCCTACAAGCTTTACCACCAGTGTTCCTACCAGTGTTCCTGCAAGCCTTACCACCAGTGTTCCTACAAGCCTTACCGCCAGTGTTCCTACCAGTGTTCCTGCAAGCCTTACCACCAGTGTTCTTACCAGTGTTCCTGCAAGCCTTACCACCAGTGTTCTTACCAGTGTTCCTGCAAGCCTTACCACCAGTGTTCCTACCAGTGTTCCTACAAGCTTTACCACCAGTGTTCCTACCAGTGTTCCTGCAAGCCTTACCACCAGTGTTCCTACAAGCCTTACCGCCAGTGTTCCTACCAGTGTTCCTGCAAGCCTTACCAATAGTGTTCTTACCAGTGTTCCTGCAAGCCTTACCACCAGTGTTCTTACCAGTGTTCCTACAAGCCCTACCACCAGTGTTCCTACAAGTTTTACTACCAGTGTTCCTACAAGTGTTCCTATCAGTTTTATTACCAGTGTTACAAGCCTTACTATCTGTCAGTTACCTTACTTGCAAGCCTGATGGCAGAAGAAGGCCTCTTGTATGGCTCTGGCTCGAGGGCCACTGAAGGTGGGACAGCAACCACAAGAGCATGGTGGGGTATGAGTGCCTGGTCAGTCCTGTGGTCTGTGCGGGAATTGCTGGCACTTCGCTGGCAGATGGGATGGCTGGGCTGGCTGGCAGCAGATCAGGCTGGTAGCAGGCAGACATCACATCTGGACTGGCTGGTGGCAGAGCAGGCAGGCAGTGGATCAGGCAGGCAGTGGAGCAGACTGGTAGCAGACTGTATGCAGGGTCAGACAAGCCGGGTCGGTAACAGATAAGCGGATCAGGCATGAACAGCAGGCAGAAGATTGGTCGGGTCACAAGCCAAGGTCAGTGATGGTGGGAGCAGATCAAGCAGATGCAGAAGGCAGAGACGGAGTCCAAGAAGCAAGCCGGGGTCAAAACAGGTATCAGTCACAGGATCAGGAACACTGCTGCACCGATATAGGCCAGTGGGCGCCAGAATTAGCCAATGCACATTTCTGTGTGCATACGCCCGTGCATGCACATATGTGTGTGCATTTGCGCACGGCCACACAGAACAGTACAAGCACCTGCAGGCATGCGCCTCTGCATTCGCGTGCAGCTACGAGCCTCAGCTATGCCATGGCCAACATGTCCCTGACACTACCAATGTTACTACCAGTGTTTCAACCAGTTTTCCTACCAGTGTTCCTACAAGTCTTACCACCAATGCTCCTACAAGTGTTTCTACCAGCTTTACTACCAGTCTTATTACAATTCTTACTACCAGTGTTCCTACAAGTCTTACCACCAATGTTCCTACCAGTGTTGCTAAAAGTGTTCCTACAAGCCTTACCACCAGTGTTCCTACCGGTTTTACTACCAGTGTTCCTACCAGTGTTACTACAAGTCTTACCATCAGTGTTCCTACCAGTGTTACTACAAGTCTTACCACCAATGTTCCTACAAGTGTTTCTACCAGCTTTATTACCAGTCTTATTACAATTCTTACCACCAATGTTCCTACAAGTGTTCCTATCAGTTTTCCTACCAGTATTCCTACAAGCTTTACCACCAGTGTTCCTACCAGTGTTCCTACAAGTCTTACCACCAGTGTTCCTACCAGTGTTCCTACAAGTCTTACCACCAATGTTCCTACAAGTGTTTCTACCAGCTTTATTACCAGTCTTATTACAATTCTTACTACCAGTGTTCCTACAAGTCTTACCACCAGTGTTCCTACAAGTGTTCCTATCAGTTTTCCTACCAGTATTCCTACAAGCCTTACCACCGGTGTTCCTACCAATGTTCCTACAAGTCTTACCACCAATGTTCCTACCAGTGTTTCTACAAGTCTTACCACCAATGTTCCTACAAGTGTTTCTACCAGCTTTATTACCAGTCTTATTACAATTCTTACTACCAGTGTTCCTACATGCCTTACCACCAGTGTTCCCACCAGTTTTACTACCAGTGTTACTACAAGTGCTACTGTAACTTCCTTTGATACTGCTTCAAACACAGGAATTTATACCACTAATTGGTCTCTGTGTTAGTGCTCCCCCTCCATTGGGTACCACATCTCCTAGCTCCACCCAAAGGCACCAAGCAGTACGCAACTTCAGAACAATATGTGCCCCAGGACAAATGTCTGGGTGCAGGAAGTCTGCATTCCAAGCATTTGTTCCTGGGCACATACAGCCCTAAAATTTCATACTGCTTGGTGCAGGGTCCAGCCGCAGCAGCTGTCAGCCTCATATAGAGTTTGACAGGCTGCCCCCAGCAGGGCTGGACTGGGCACCTGAGCTTTCCGCCTGCAAATAAACCCTGGAGCCCCATTTACTGGCGCTAAACATCCAGTACATATGGGACCTAAAGTGTGCCTCCACTTCCCCCTTTATCTGTGCCATTATGTGAAGTTACTCTTTAAATACTTTAATACTTTAATAAATTTGCATTTTTCCGGCATTTTATGTCTACCTGTTGTTCAGAAGAGGCTAAAAGGACAAAGGACAGGTTCTCCCTAAGTAGTACAGAGGCTACCAATCCAACCAGCACACCAACAATTACATCTCAGTCTAGAGGATGTTTTTTAGGATTTAGTGTAGCAGAACTTTAATGGGAGAAGGGGTTTAGCGTCATGGGATTCTCAAAATCGTCCACCAACAGCGTTGAAGGACAAAGTTCTCTCTAGTATTTTGATAACCACTTTCTGGGAGTAGCAGGAGATGGTAGGAATGTCTAAGGCCACACAGCTGTGGAGCACAGGGCAATCTTTGGCTCTTCTGACACTTGCACAACTAATAGTCCCTGGCAAGTTCTTTACTCACATTGTCCTTGGAGATGTCTGCCACCCAGCCTCTATAGATAGCCCTCTTGTGAGGAAGATAACAAACTCCTTCTCCAAAACATGATCTCTGAAACAGTGTCCTTCAGCAGGTATGCCTCCTCAACAATTCTCCTAAGGTCCTCAGCCCAGCAACAGCTGAGGCCCAAACTGTGGTCTCTTCTCTCAGTGATTCTGCTTCTAGGGGCATTAGCCCCAGGGGTACTGGAACCCTCCCCGATGAGGGAAAAAAAATCTGTTCAGGCTTCCTCTCTATTTATCACCTCCCCAGCCACCTTCTGGATGCCTCCTTCCAGGGATTGGCCAGTGCATGATATATATTCAGCTTATCATTTGAATCTCCCTTCCTATGCTTTGGAAGATTTTTCCAAAGGCAGGGGGAAGCAAATGCTCAACAACCACTCCATTCTCTACAGCTGAGCCAAACATTAAATTTCCTAACAGCCTAACAGGGAGGGTGCGCTATATATAGCTGTAGGGACCAGACTTACGGCCTGGAGGGAGCCTGCAGGAGCAGAGGATTAGGTAAACAAAACTGAATTGTGCGCCCCCTCATGGCCTAAACAAGTATTTACCTTTTGCATTGCAGTGGTAGCCCCAGGGCCATCTTTAACATTGATTGGACATACAATAAATAACAGCTAAACTCAAAATCAGTTTACTGCAGCAGATCAGGCAGTGACCGTGAGGTGATTGCTAGAGGTGGTTACTAGAGGTTACAGCACACATTACGGCTCATTGATTAGTTGCTAAAGGTTACTGCACATCATTTCTGCTCACTGATTGGTTGCTATTGGTTACTACACATCATTACTGCTCACTGATTGGTTGCTAGAGGTTGTTGTACATCCTAACACTCAGTAATTGGTTGCTAGAGGTTATTGCACATCCTTGCCGCTCAGTGATTGGTTGTTATAGGTTACTGCACATCATTACTGCACATTTATTGGTTGCTGGGGCTTGGGGGGGGGGGAGTGCGATCATCGGGTGGAATGGGATTAGTGGCAGTGCTGGGGTTGAGTGTGATCAGTGGCAGTGCTGGGGGATGGGACCATTCATCAGTGGCACTTACTTGTCGACTCGGTTCTCCCTCCTTGTCTCTCTGGCTCCCTCCAGGTGTCTGCAGTGGCACCTATCCCAAGATTCCTATATCTTCACACAGCGGATTCCTCCTCCAGCTCCTCCCTCTTCATAGGTCAGCTGACCTCTAGTTACTGACTCCCATTCGCTGACGGCCATGCCAATCTGCCTACAGCTGTGACCTGAAAGGGCGGCCATGGAGAGGCTGGGTTAGCGCCGCTGTGTGGTAGTGACTTGAGTGTACTAAGTTCAGGCTATGGACCCCCCCCCTCTCCCCACAGTGGCGGAATACCAGGGCACAGCTTGCGACCCTGGTAGTTCTGCCACTGGTGCAGGCTCAAGGGGCAGCTGCTTCTGGGCCCCACAACAATGACTGGGTCTGGGGCAGCTGCCCCTTTTTCCCCGCGTTAAATACGGCCCTGAGCAGCCCAACTGCAAGGGAGAATTTTTTTCCTTTCCCCAGAGCTCAGCTTTAAGTTTCTGCAGAACTGAGGGGCTTTTACTCCCACCTGCGGCCTGGCCACCATATTCTTCACATGGAGCTACACAGGAGTTAATGGGAGATTTGTTGGCTGGGACACTCCTATGTTCTAAACAAACATCTGTCTGGCACTTAATCATAGCTAATTCTGCAGAAGAGAGACCATATTTACTTTGTAATGACATCAATTGGCCATAAATATTGCAGCTCTTGTATACTTGCAGTTGAAGAGATGCCTCAGTCTGACATTTAACTGTTTGCTGAGCTCCGTCTTCTGTTTGTTGACGGTTTTTCTCACTTATCAGCTGTCATCGGAGGATTTTTCTTTCTTTGCTGTGAAATGAAGGAAGAAGGTATGCAGACTGTCATGTAAAGACAGATTAGAGCAGCAATAAACTGAGCATAACCTGCCAACCCAGAGAAACGCCTCCTAGTATCAACCAGATAACGAGGAGCAACTAAAAAGATATTTATTTCCTCTCGATAGAAAGAGAACGATCGGAAATGGACATTTGTAAGAATCAGATTTTTTTTTTTAAATAAATTTGAAGTGTAGAGCCCCACAGGGCATGTCTATAGGTTCACGGATGAGAACCATGAAGTAGGCTTGAGCACAGGCAAAGGTAGACTGGAACAGTCTGTAGGCTCATGGCTGGGGACAATGAAGGAGGTTTGAATACAAGCAAAGGTAGACTGGAACAGTCTGTAGGCTCATGGCTGGAACAATGAAGGAGGTTTGAATACAGGCAAAGGTAGACTGGAACAGTCTGTAGGTTCATGGCTGGAACAATGAAGGAGGTTTGAATACAGGCAAAGGTAGACTGGAACAGTCTGTAGGTTCATGGCTGGAACAATGAAGGAGGTTTGAATATAGGCAAAGGTAGACTGGAACAGTCTGTAGGCTCATGGCTGGAACAATGAAGGAGGTTTGAATACAGGCAAAGATAGACTGGAGCAGTCTGTAGGCTCATGGCTGGAACAATGAAGGAGGTTTGAATACAGGCAAAGATAGACTGGAACAGTCTGTAGGCTCATGGCTGGAACAATGAAGGAGGTTTGAATACAGGCAAAGGTAGACTGGGACAGTCTGTAGGCTCATGGCTGGAACAATGAAGGAGGTTTGAATACAGGCAAAGGTAGACTGGGACAGTCTGCAGGTTCATGGCTGGAACAATGAAGGAGGTTTGAATACAGGCAAAGGTAGACTGGAACAGTCTGCAGGTTCATGGCTGGGGACAATGAAGGAGGTTTGAATACAGGCAAAGGTAGACTGGGACAGTCTGCAGGTTCATGGCTGGAACAATGAAGGAGGTTTGAATACAGGCAAAGGTAGACTGGAACAGTCTGTAGGCTCATGGCTGGAACAATGAAGGAGGTTTGAATACAAGCAAAGGTAGATAGGAGCAGCCTAAACATTCACATCTAGGGACCATGAAGAACGTTGGGAGGGGATTTTGGCGTGGTGTGAGATACTCCAAAAGTGCTTGAACACACTTCTACAGAGGACAATTCTCTCTTCCTCTCTCCTATGTTTGTTTTGTTTTGAAATCTTTGTAATTTATTAAAAATAAAAAAACGAAAAAAAAAAACCCACATGTACATAAGTATTCGCAGCCTTTGCCCTGACACTCAGAATTGAGCTCTGGTGCATCCTGTTCCCACTGATCATCCTTGAGGTGTTTCCACGACTTATTTGGAGTCCACCTGTGGGAATTGGACATGATTAGTAAAGGCATAAACCTGTCTATAGAAGGTCCCACAGGTAACAGTGCATGTCAGAGCATAAACCAAGCCATGAAGTCCAAGGAATTGTCTGTAGACCTCCTAGACAGGATTGTATCAAGGCACAGATCTGGGGAAGGGTACAGAAATATTTCTGCAGCATTAAAGGTCTCAATGAGCACAGTGGCCTCCATCATCCGTAAATGGAAGAAGTTTGGAACCACCAGGAATCTTCCTAGAGTGGCCCGCCTGGTCAAACTGAGAGATCGAGGTAGAAGGGCCTTAGCCAGGGAGGTAACCAAGCACCCGATGGTCACTCTGAAAGAACTCCAGCGTTTCTCTGTGGAGAGAGGAGAACCTTCCAGAAGAACAACCATCTCTGTAGCACTCCACCAATCAGGAATGTATGGTAGAGTGGCAAGACAGAAGCCACTCAGTAAAAGGCAAATGGCAGCCCGCCTGGAGTTTGCCAAAAGGCACCTGAGGGACTCTCAGACCATGAGAAACAAAACTCTCTGGTCTGATGAAACAAAGATTGAACTCTTTGGTCTGAATGCCAAGTGTCATGTCTGGAGGAAACCAGGCATCACTCACCACCTGGCCAATACCATCCCTACAGTGAAGCATGGTGGTGGCAGCATCATGCTGTGAGGATGTTTTTCAGTGGCAGGAACTGGGAGATTAGTCAGGATGGAAGGAAAGAGGAATGCAGCAATGTACAGAGACATCCTTGATGAAAACCTGTTCCAGAGTGCTCTGGACCTAAACAACATGAAAGCATGGATCCATCCTGCCTTGTATCAATGGTTCAGGCTGGTGATGGTGGCGTCATGGTGTAGTGGAGTGTATATATATATATACACTCATCAGTCACTTTATTAGATCCACCTTGCTAGGACAGGGTTGGAAACCTTTTCCCTTCAGAACTGCCTTCATTCTTATTGGCATAGATTCAACAAGGTGTTCGAGACATTCCTCAGAGATATTAGTCCATATTGACATGAGTTACTGTTGCCTTCCTATCATCTGGAACCAGTCTGCCCATTCTCCTCTGACCTCTGACACCAACAAGGCATTTTCCTCCACACAACTGCCTCTCACTGGATATTTTCTCTTTTTCGAACCATTCTCTGTAAACCCTAGAGATGGTTGTGTGTGATAATCCCAATAGATCGATCAGCAGATTTTGAAATACTCAGACCAGCCCGTCTGGCACCAACAACCATGCCAAAGCCACTGAAATCCCCTTTCATTCCCATTCTGATGCTCGGTTTGAACCTCAAAAAGTGGTCTTCACCATGTCTAGATGCCTAAATGAATTAAGTTGCTGCCATGTGATTGGCTGATTAGCAATTTGTGTCACCAAGCAATTGAACAGGTGGACTTAAGTGAATGTGTGTATATATATATATATATATATATATACTTTACTATCTATTGACTAATACTGGCAGCATAAGGAATAAAAATAGTTCATGCTGATTGAAAGAGTTGAGTCCTGCTTTAAAACACAGAAGTTTTACTATAGAGGTGGTTTAAGCTACACCATACAGAACGTTTCCCAAAGAACAAACATTCAACAACATGCACTTCAAACTCTAAATATACGTCTATGGAGGATGTGAGTCAGGCAATGGAGTGGTAAAGATGAAAGGAAGAAAACCCGATGACCTCATTGAATATTCACAATCCCAATGTCACACACGCCAACAAAATATCACAAGCAGGAGACATGTTCCTGTGCTCGGGCAATACCGAGGTCACTTCAAAGATGTCGGCTAAAGTGGTGATTTTATCTGTATACAAAGAGATGTTGGAGCAATAATTACATATAAGACCTTTTGTTCTCTGTGCTTAATATTATATATCATACTGTAGCAGATATTCTATGACTAATAAACTTTAGGATGGCCTCCTATGGGGGTTGTGCCTCCCAACATTTTAGGATAGGACTCTACCTACCTATGTGGAAGGTTGGAATGGAGAATGAAGCCACAATTGCATAGAGTACTCTGTCCATTCATTGCTCCTATAAGTTCTACAAATATCTGTGCCAGTGGTTGCCATTGAAGTCTTTGATGCTTATGATGGAGAGAAAGGGCTCCCAAACCTGATATTTTGGTTTTGAGGTAATGGATTTGTTACAATCATCCACTGACTTATTCTTCTTTCTCTACAAATATCTGTGCCATTGATGACCACCTGAAGTCTCCAATGCCAATGATGGAGAGAAAGGGCTCCCAAACCTGATATTTTGGTATTGAGGCAATGGACCCGTCACCACCATCCACCGACCTATTCTTCTTTCTCTACAAGTACCTGTGACAATGATGGCCATCTTAAGTCTCCAATGCCTATGATGGAGTTGGTTCCTGTCTAAATTGGCCCTAGTATATGAATGTGAGCTAGGGACCTTAGATTGTACACCCCTGGAGGGTTAGGGACTGATGTGAATGTACAATATATATGTAAAGAGCTGCGTAAATTGACGGCGCTATATAAGTACCTAAAATAATAAATGGAGAGAAAGGGCTCCCAAACCTGATATTTCAGTATTGAGGCAATAGACCCATCACAATCATATACCGACCTATTCTTCTTTCTCTACAAGTACCTGTACCGGTGATGACTACCTGAAGTCTCCAATTCCTATGATGGAGAGAAAGGGCTCCCAAATCTGAAATTTCAGTATTGAGGCAATAGACCCATCACAATCATACACCGACTTATTCTTCTTTCTCTACAAGTACCTGTGCCAATGATCACCAACTGAAGTCTCCAATGCCTATGGTGAAGAGGAAGGGCTCCCAAACCTGATATTTCGGCATTGAGGCAATGGACTCGTCACAATCATCCACCAACTTATTCTACTTTCTCTACAAGTATCTGTGCCAGTGATGACCTCCTGAAGTCTCCAATGCCAATAATGAAGAGAAAGGGCTCCTAAACCTGATATTTTGGTTTTGAGATAATGGACCCATCACAATCATCCACCGACTTATTCTTCTTTCTCTACAAGTGCCTGTACCAATGATCACCACTTGAAGTCTCCAATGCCTATGGTGGAGAGAAAGGGCTCCCAAACCTGATATTTTGACATTGAGGCAGTGGACTTGTCACAATCATTCACCGACTTATTCTTCTTTCTCTACAAGTACCTGTGCCAATGATGGCCAACTGGAGTCTCCAATGCCTATGATGGATAGAAAGGGCTCCCAAACCTGATATTTCGGTATTGAGGCAATGGACCCGTCACAATCATCCACCGACCTATTCTTCTTTCTCTACATGTACCTGTGCCAATGATCACCACTTGAAGTCTCCAATGCCTATGGTGGAGATAAAGGGCTCCCAAACCTGATATTTCGGCATTGAGGCAGTGGACTCGTCTCAATCATCCACCGACTTATTCTTCTTTCTCTACAAATACCTGTGCCAATGATGGCCAACTGAAGTTTCCAATGCCTATGATGGATAGAAAGGGCTCCCAAACCTGATATTTCGGTATTGAGGCAGTGGACTTGTCACAATCAGTCACCGACTTATTCTTCTTTCTCTAAAAGTACCTGTGCCAATGATGGCCAACTGAAGTCTCCAATGCCTATGATGGATAGAAAGGGCTTCCAAACCTGATATTTCAGTATTGAGGCAATGGGCCCGTCACAAATCCTCCAACAAACTAACTGTTATCTCACAAGCAGAAGGGAAAAAAGAGATCCCTACTGCCATTCCCATGTCCCCTCGTCTGATGAAGCCAGTTATGAAGGTATCACACGCTTACTTATGTATTTTCAAGCAGATAGGTGAGTGTTAGGCTATCCACTTCAGCTCCGGAAGGTTTTACCCCCCTTCATGACCAGGACATTTTATTGCTATTCAGCACTGCGCTACTTTAACTGGTAATTGCATGGTCATGCAACGCTTTAACCAAAATTACATTTATATTATTTTTTCACACAAGTAGAGATTTTTTTTTTGTGGTATTTGATCACCACTGGGGTTTTTATTTTTTATTATATAAATGATAAAAGACCAAAAATTTTGAAAAAATAAATATATTTTTTACTTTCTGCTGTAAAACATATCCAATAAAAAAAAAATAAATTTCTTCATAAATGTAGGGCAAAATGTATTCTGCTACATACCTTTGAAAAAAACAAAATCCCAGTAAGAGTATATTGATTGGTTTGCGTGAAAGTTTTAGCGTCTACAAACTATGGGAGATATACTGGAATATTTTGTTTTTTAATACTACCAATGGTGGTGATCATCGACTTATAGTGGGACTGTGATAGTACGGAAGGCCATCTGATACTAACTGACGCTGGGTAGAAACTGACTAACTGACATTACCAGTGACACTAATACAGTGATCAGTGATGATACTGTACACTGGCTGGGAAGGGGTTAACATATCAGGTAATCAAGGGGTTAAGTTTGTGCTCAGGGGCGGACTGACAACTCATGGGGCCCCTGGGCAATAGGGGATCATGGGGCCCCTGTGTCCTTGCCCAAACTCAAAAAAGCCTATTAAAAAAGTACCAGGGGCATCTCCTGGGGCCCCCTACTGACCCCGGGCCCTCAGGCAGTGCCCGAGTTTCCCAATAGTCAGTCTGCCCCTGTGTGTGCTTAACAAATAACAAGTGTGAATCATGTGTGCTGCTTTTTACTAAAAATATCTTTGTTTTTTCTCCCTGTTTTACAGGGAGAAGAAAGAGAGATTGCTCCATCTCTACAGAGCCCTGTGTTGATTGTCAACACAGGGCTCTGGTGTGTGATTGGGCACAGACGTTCAGCAGGTCCAAGCCATGAATCATTGCTGATTGTACACAGTGTGGGTTGGCGGGCGGGGACATCGGGGCGGGGACGTTGCTGTGTCGCCGTATCGCCCGCCTGTCCACGGTACATTGTGGGCGGGCAGTCCGCAAGTGCCTATGAAATAGTCAGGCTGTAGGGACGGAAACAAGACTCCAACAGTAAGGTCTCCCTTGAATTCTGGAGGTGATTCAGCTTACCAAGAAACTCCCAAAACAGAACTATGGGAAGGAAATTGTGAGACATAACAATTACCAGACAATCAATTCCAGTTTCACAGATTGAGAAAAATGTTTTATAATACTTTATAAATATCTGAAGGCAAAGAATAAATATACAAAAAAGCTCAACTGCAATCATTTTTTCTTAAATAGCTTCCCTTCCATGTAAAGAAAAAAAAATATTGAAGAAAAATTCCATGTATGGGTATTGTATACATAGTTACGTTGTTCCAGCTTGGACCAGCTATATACAGTATATAATTATAAACACAAATAATTCCACAATAAATGTCTGATATTCAGAGAGAATAAAGCTGCTAACATAAAATTGCTGGTAACAATGATAATAACAGACTGTACAAAATGTAGCGCTTAATCTCTCATATTGACATAAATAAAAGAAAATCCTCAAAAGAAAAAAAAGTCCTTAAAGTGATGGTAAAGTTCTTCAAATATCACATTTTGAGAAAAGGTGATAGATGTCACAGAAAGGAAAGGTCCTCCACCAACACCATACACAGCCTCTTACCAGAAGGAAAGACCACAAAACATGTGGTCTTACACAGTGTTTGAAGTCAATCACATGGAAGAGCAGGACCAGAAAGCTTTGCCACCTGGAGGCACCTCCACAGCTCGCACCACAAAGGTTAAACTTCAAAGTAGTGGCCTTGCAAACATGAGAAAGAGAATATGGAACCTTTCTTGTGTTTGCAAGACCACTACTTTGAAATATAACCTTTGTGGTGCGAGCTGTGGAGGTGCCTCCAAGGTACCTTTGCCTCTGTTTAAACCTCCTTCATTGTCCCAAGATGTGAACCTATAGACTTCTCCATTCTACCTTTGCCTGTGCTCAAACCTCCTTCATTGTCCCCAGATGTGAACCTATAGACTTCTCCATTCTACCTTTGCCTGTGCTCAAACCTCCTTCATGGTCCCCAGATGTGAACCTATAGACTTCTCCATTCTACCTTTGCCTGTGCTCAAACCTCCTTCATGGTCCCCAGATGTGAACCTATAGACTTCTCCATTCTACCTTTGCCTGTGCTCAAACCTCCTTCATTGTCCCCAGCTGTGAACCTATACACTGTTCCAGCCTAACTTTGCCTTTGCTCAAACTTACTTCATAGGAGAGAGGGAGAGAGAATTGTCCTCTGTAGAAGTGTGTTCAAGCACTTTTGGAGTATCTCACACCACGCCTTAAAGTAATGGTAAAGTTCTTCAAATATCATATTTCGAGAAAAGGTGATAAATGTCACCAACATCAGGTCTGAACAAAGGCAAAGGTAGAATGGAGCAGTATATAGGTTTACACCTGGGGACCATGAAGTAGGTTTGAGCACAGGCAAAGGTAGACAGGAGCAGCCTAAACGTTCACATCTGGGGACCATGAAGAACCTTGGGAGGGTATTTTGGCGTGATGTGAGATACTCCAATAGTGCTTGAACACACTTCTACAGAGGACAATTCTCTCTCTCCCTGCCTCCTAAGAAGTGAGTTTGAGCAAAGGCAAAGTTAGACTGGAACAGTGTATAGGTTCACAGGTGGGGACCATGAAGGAGGTTTGAACACAGGCAAAGGTAGAATTAAGAAGTCCATAGGTTCACAGGTGGGGACAATGAAGGAGGTTTGAACACAGGCAAAGGTACCTTGGAGGCACCTCCACAGTTCGTACCACAAATGTTATATTTCAAAGTAGTGGTCTTGCAAACACGAGAAAGGTTCCATATTTAAGAAAATCCTCAAAAGAAAAAAAGTCCTTAAAAGTAATGGTAAAGTTCTTCAAATATCATAATTCTGAAAAGGTGATAGATGTCACAGAAAGGAAAGGTCCTCCACCAACATCAGGTTAAAACAAAAGGAAAAGGTAGAATGGAGCAGTCTATAGGTTTACAGCTGGGGACCATGAAGTAGGTTTGAGCACAGGCAAAGGTTGACAGGGGCAGCCTAAATGTTCACATCTGGGGACCATGAAGAACCTTTGGAGGCTATTTTGGCGTGATGTCAGATACTCCAATAGTGCTTGAACATACTTCTACAGAGGACAATTCTCTCTCCCTCTCTCCTATGAAGTGAGTTTGAGCAAAGTCAAAGTTAGACTGGAACAGTGTATAGGTTCACAGCTGGGGACCATGAAGGAGGTTTGAACACAGGCAAAGGTAGACTGAAGAAGTCTATAGGTTCACATCTGGGGACAATGAAGGAGGTTTGAACACCGGCAAAGCTACCTTGGAGGCACCTCCACAGCTCGCACCATTAAGGTTATACTTCAAAGTAGTGGTCTTGCAAACACGAGAAAGGTTCCATATTTAAGAAAATCCTCAAAAGAAAAAAAGTCCTTAAAGTGATGGTAAAGTTCTTCAAATATCACATTTCGAGAAAAGGTGATAGATGTCACAGAAAGGAAAGGTCCTCCACCAACATCAGGTTTGAACAAAGGCAAAGGTAGAATGGAGCAGTCTATAAGTTTACAGCTGGGGACAATGAAGTAGGTTTGAGCACAGGCAAAGGTAGACAGGAGCAGCCTAAACGTTCACATCTGGGGACCATGAAGAACCTTGGGAGGGTTTTGCTGTGGTGTGAGATACTCCAAAAGTGCTTGAACATACTTCTACAGAGGACAATTCTCTCTCCCTCTCTCCTATGATGTAAGTTTGAGCAAAGTCAAAGTTAGACTGGAACAGTGTATAGGTTCACAGCTGGGGACCATGAAGAAGGTTTGAACACAAGCAATGGTACCTTGGAGGCACCTCCACAACTCGCACCACATAGGTTATACTTCAAAGTAGTGGTCTTGCAAACACGAAAAAGGTTCCATATTCTCTTTCTCGTGTTTGCATGGCCACTACTTTGAAGTATAACGTTTGTGGTGCGAGCTGTGGAGGTGCCTCCAGGTGGCGAAGCTTTCTGGTCCTGCTCTTCCATGTGATTGACTTCAAACACTGTGTAAGACCGCATGTTTTGTGGTCTTGCCTTCTGGTAAGAGGCTGTGTATGGTGTTGGTGGAGGACCTTTCCTTTCGGCGACATCTATCACCTTTTCTCAAAATGTGATATTTGAAGAACTTTACCATCACTTTAAGGACTTTTTTTTCTTTTGAGGATTTTCTTTTACTTATGTCAATATGAAAGATTAAGTGCTACATTTTGTATATTCTTATATATGGTATATCCCTCTAAAAGCTGGAACACATGATTGTCTAGTGTGCACCATCACTGTTGCATATTGATGGCCTGAGCAAGATCTGGAGCACTGAGTTCAGGGTTGCCAACAGCCAGTCACCTGGGGTGGTCCAGTGACTGAATGGTGAGCTGCAATATTGCTGGGACTGGTGGGCTGCTGCTGTGGGGAGTTACTGTCTGCTGCTACAGAGACTGAGCCCTTAAGGAACTGATCATACAGCCATCCAGTAACCATATTGCTGCCTGCAGGCTTGACAGCAATGATTCTTACGTGCATCAATAGTAAAACTGGGCCCCAACGCTAGCCAGCTAAAGCGTTAGGACTAAAAACTGTTCCTTTACAGCTGCTACACAGAGACTTTCACCTATTGTTTATGCTAAGAGGTAACTCTCAGGGGACATGGCACCAAATCCTCGCCATCCTCCTAGAGTGCATTCTGGACTAGTTATAGTATTATTATTCACATTACCGGTAATGCTTACATGCACTGCTTATTGCTGACTCATGAGTTCATTCCAGTCTAGTGGTACAGAACTCTATTCTAAGTTGGCGTAGTGATTATACTGTCCAGCGGACTATGTCTGAACCTACCTTCTTCGTGTTCATTTATGCTCAAACCACCATTTTTTGTAACCCTTACCAATATGTTGAGTTCATTTACTACTAAATGGTCTTGGGTCCATTTCCTGGTACTATACCAAGTAAGTGCTTGCAATAACTTTCGTTCAACCAGGTGTGTCAGAGGGGTTGAGGGTGTTCTTGGAGTCAAAGCGCAGAACAGGGAACACAAACTACCAATCTGCCCCTGCGGGGGTAGCATTACGTCAAGTTGAAAAAAGACACAAATCCATCCAGTCCCACCAAATACGATTAAAAGCTAGTAGAGAACTCCATATATACAGTCCTATACCCACAGTTGATACAGAAGAAGGCAAAAAAATTGTTCCAGTGGGGGAAAAAGACATCCTTCCTGATCCCCCAGGATGGAATTTGAAATTCCCTGGTTAGAACTACCCCCTTTGGAGTTGCTGAAGTTTTGGGTCCTCCTATACTCCTTCACAGCCAGGAAACACCCATTTCCGCATCAACTTGCTTCCAGGAGACAGTAGCCAGTCCTTGAGCTTGTTTTGAAGTTTTATTAGGGGATTTGAACTGGGATAGGGTTAGAGGTGTACAGGATGCACAATGGAACTGTGAAACTGAGGACAACTTCCTGGAGCTATATACATGTTTTTATACAAAAATCCTCTTCTTGGAGAGCTAGCCAGCGTTTTTGGTTGTACAACCACAGACCCTAGATTCTCCCAATCCAGCCAATCTGGATGAATCCCTGAGCAGAAGATCCAGTGCCTGTCGCTTTAAGGGAAGACAGTCCTGGCTAGTTGCTAATCTGGTTTCCCATTAGAGTGCTTCTTCCTCTATCTGGCTCAGGGGGTGCAGGTCACCTCACTCAGTCCTTCTCCTGTGTTGCTGCTACCAGGCCTTCTAGCTAGGCCGCTCCTTCACTGCCAAACAGGTGGTCCTCTCTCTGGGGTCGGTGAAGTCCAAAGCTTGCTCCTTCAAAGCTTCCTGCCTGGAGGTGAGCCCCTCTCCATCTGGGCCCCCTCCTAGGATCCTGTTCTACAGCCTAATTTTCTCATCTTCCACCCAAACTCTCCTTTAACTCTCCTCCTGCTGAGCAGGCTCACTTACTCTTAAAGGCCATCCTGGTCCCTTGCCAAGCCTCCTGTTGGGGATTGGCCAGGATCCTCAAAGCGTACAGACCAGCCACTCCTCACCTCTGCCCACTGCTTATAGACCTTTCTACAAAGTTCTAGAGCAGGGGGAAGTCCCAGAGAGCTGGTCTACAGAGCCTCTCAGTTCTGATTGCAATTTGACCCACCAAGCTATCACACCCAAGCTGCTACTCCACCCTACTCACTAACCATTAGATCTAGAGCTCTCCCTAGCTGACTAGGAGGGTGCTACACATGGATCAATTACCCCTGGTGTTATTACTAATCCTAATTGCACCAATAAGGAAGAGATACAAGATAAACCACAGAAGACTAATACAATTCCAGTAGTATAGTGTGTGTGTGTGTCCAATGGAGATGAAGAGCCATGTTGGTGAGTTTGGGTCATGCTCTTCCCCAAGAAAAAAAACGTCATTTGTTTCTATCTGTTCTTTCCAGAATGGCCGCAATCTTTCTTCTTTCAGCAGTATGAGTTTCTATCATGATCATATAATTCCACTTTGGCTCATCCTCAGAAATTCCAGCACTTAGCAATAAATCTTTCATCACATTTTTTTGAAATCTGATATACTTGTGGTCTCTCCAGCTTTGTGTCTATGATCCAACTCACCTAAGAAAGCAGAGATAATCCTTAGATGGCAGAAAGGAAACTAAACATGCTCATTTTCTCATATTTCTTTTAAAGACTAACAATACAGGAACGAGAATGACATCTTGACGATAAACAAAAACGTTCTGCAATATAACCTGTTACTCCCTTGTAGGCCCAACACCACATTCTCCTAATAAATCATTTGAAGCTCCTCGGAGCAGTGCTTTGTTGAAACCCTGTGAACAAAAACGTGAACCATGAAATAACAGCACGCAGAAAAGTGCACAAAGGGTACAAAATGCTGAATGCCCAAAGAGGTGCTGGGCCGCAAGGCTCCTGACAGAGGCAAGGTACGCCATGGTCTACCTAGGCTGAAGCTAGGTGGACCTCACTTCTAGGGACCAGCCAAAGCCAGTCCACCAAGTACCTGGTAAGGTGTTTTCCGGAAGAGAGACCGCTCAGTTGGGTTGAGGCAAGAGACCCGAAGGCCATAGAACCTCTAGTCGACATTAGGGCAGACTCTTCGAGACATTGGGAATCGGCTCTTCAAGACATGGGAATGTCCATGCATAAAGGTCTTTCAGTGTTTGATGGATGAACATCAACCACCACCAATGGTCTGGGTGCCCACTCACTGGACAGTAGGTCCTTGCAGATACAGAAGACAATACAAACTTATTTCCAACACAGAAAAGACTCCAGAACTTTTGACTTTCCACTGCTTCCAGTGCAGGGGCGGACTGACAACTCATGGGGCCCCCGGGCAATAGGGGATCATGGGGCCCCTGTGTCCTTGCCCAAACTCAAAAAAGCCTATGAAAAAGGTACCAGGAGCATCTTATGGGGCCCCCTACTGACCCCGCGCCCTCGGGCAGTGCCCAAGCTTCCAAATGGTTAGCCCGCCCCTGTTCCAGTGAACAGGGATGATAAATGCCACCCCAATCCAAAGGAAAAAAAAACAACAAAACCAAAAAACAAAAACAAACAAGCCAACTGGGACCAGCTGAAGCCAGTCCACCAAGTACCTGGTAAGGGGCTTTCCAGAAGAGAGATGACTCCAGTTGGGTTGAGGCAAAAGACCTGAAGGCCACAGAACCTCTCCTGGACATTAGGGCAGGCTCTTCGAGACATTGGGTTTCAGCTTTTCAAGACATGGGAATATCCATGCATTAAGGTCTTTCAGTGTTTGATGGATGAACATCAACCACCACCAATGGTCTGGGTGCCCACTCACCGGACAGTAGTTCCTTGCACATACAGAGGCCAATACAAACTTATTTCCAACACAGAAAAGACTCCAGAACTTTCGACTTTCCACTGCTTCACATGAACAGGGATGATAAATGCCACCCCAATCCACAGGAAAAAAAACCCAACAAAACCAAAAAAACAAAAACAAACAAACCAACTGGGACCAGCCAAAGCCAGTCCACCAAGTACCTGGTAAGGGGCTTTCCAGAAGAGAGACCACTCCAATTGGGTTGAAGCAAAAGACCCGAAGGCCACAAAACCTCTCCTCGACATTAGGGCAGGCTCTTTGAGACATTGGGATTCGGCTTTTCAAGACATGGGAATATCCATGCATAAAGGTCTTTCAGTGTTTGATGGATGAACATCAACCACCACCAATGGTCTGGGTGCCCACTCACTGGACAGCAGGCCCTTGCAGATACAGAGGCCAATACAAACTTATTTCCAACACAGAAAAGACTCCAGAACTTTCGACTTTCCACTGCTTCCAGTGAACAGGGATGATAAATGCCACCCCAATCCACAGAAAAAAAACAACAAAAACAATAAAACAAAAGCAAACCGGTAAAAAACAAGTCGTTATTCCCAATAAAGCCCAGACTGGACTCTAGAGATATAAATTCTTTCTCAGTTCTACATATTGGCCCTTTTGCTGGGTAAGCCATGGCGTTTCTAAATCTTTGTGTTTTTCTTCCTCGGGTTGGGAGGACCACTCCAGTTGGGTTGAGGCAAAAGACCCGAAGGCCACAAAACCTCTCCTCGACATTAAGGCAGGCTCTTTGAGACATTGGGATTTGGCTTTTCAAGACATGGGAATATCCATGCATTAAGGTCTTTCAGTGTTTGATGGATGAACATCAACCACCACCAATGGTCTGGGTGCCCACTCACTGGACAGCAGGCCCTTGCAGATACAGAGGTCAATACAAACTTATTTCCAACACAGAAAAGACTCCAGAACTTTCGACTTTCCACTGCTTCCAGTGAACAGGGATAATAAATGCCACCCCAATCCAAAGGAAAAAAAAACAACAAAAACAATAAAACAAAAACAAACAAACCGTTAAAAAAACAAGTTGTTATTCCCAATAAAGCCCAGACTGGACTCTAGAGATATAAATTCTTTCTCAGTTCTACATATTGGCCCTTTTGCTGGGTAAGCCATGGTGTTGCTAAATCTTTGTGTTTTTCTTCCTCGGGTTGGGGGTATACACTCTGAAAGCATATAGGAAGCATATTAGAAATGTATCAACATACATATTAGTTAACCACTTCAGCTCCAGGCCATTTTTGGCACTTTTTGTTTACTTTTTTGCTAGAAAATAATAATTGTTGGCTTTTGCATTATTTTATGTTTTGGGAAAAATACACTTTTTTGAATTTTAGTGCGAAAAACACAATACATAACCCAATTAGAGATGATGTTACGCCGAGTCAATAGATACCAAACATGTCAAGCTTCAAAATGCAACGGCAGCAAAGCAACGTACATTTTACTATCCATTGGCTTTAAAAGCCTTTACAGAATACCACATTAGATTTGCAGATGAGGCCTGCTGCTGGAATTACTGCCCATGATCTCACATGTGTGGGACGATTGCTGTTTGCGTGTTCGTGAGACTGGCATGTGTGTTTGCCTTTTCGCATGAGCACGGGGGGTGGGGGCACATTATAATTTTTTTTTTTTTATTACACTGTTGCTAATTTTTTATTTATTTTTTTGCTTTTGCTGCTGTTGCATTTTGAAGCTTGACATGTTTGGTATCTATTGACTTGGCGTAACATCCTCTTTAATTGGGTTATGTATTGTGTTTTTCGCACTAAAATTCAAAAAAGTGTATTTTTCTCAAAACATAAAATAATGCAAAAACCAACAATTATTTTTTTTCCTATCTCTTTTATTGCTGTGACAAGGAATGTAAACATATCCTGTGACAGCAATAGACATGTGACGGGTATTTTTTATGGAGTGATCTGGGGTCTATAAGACCCCAAATCCCTCGTCTGCACTTGAAAGCGTTCAAAACTCCGAGACTGCTTTTGAATGCTTTCAGCTTTTCAAAAATGGCTCCGGAAGTAAACCGAAAGTGACGTCAGATTGCCTCTTCTGGATTCCTGTAAGGGAGTGCCGATCAAAGCCGATGTGACAAACCCAACCGGGACAGGGGCTGTTGGAGGAAACTGCAGGTTAGCCACTTGCTTACTGACCATGGGACCTGGCATCTGTGGGGGCTCTATTTTATAGGAGGTGTGTTCCTGGGGGGACCTTTTGTGATGGGAGTGACTTTTGGGGGTGGGGAGACCCCTGTTGTTCCTCTTATGTGTAGCCCACCCTGTGCCTGTTAGGGGTGCAGGATGCTCTGTCTGGATATTGTGTAGACATTTATAGGTTGGGTGGGGGGGTTGTCCATTGTTCACTGCCAGGTGGTTGCCCCAGTGTTCTATTGTGTCTTGCTTGCCAGCAAACTATTATGGAATGTATGTGTCCCTGTATTGTCTGCTGCCATGTGGTGTATCTCTTTGTTCTGTTGTGTGTCTTGGTTTGGTGGGGGGTGTTTCCAGCAGCCCTTCCCCCTGAGGAGATGGCCTGCTGATGTGTTTCCTGTTCCTGGTTGTATTTCCCCGCCCTGTGTATATATCTTGTGTTTGTGTTAAAATAAAGCAGTCCACTTCCTGTCTTAAGAGGAGTTTGGTGCTGTCTATTTCCTGTATGATCAGCGGTGGTGTCCGTGGTCGGTGTTCGGACAGGGAAGCGGGAGTCTAACGGAAATACCCGAGTGCAGACTGGGTCCGGTTCCGTTACACCTTTTACTTAGGATTTAAGTCTGTGTGCCCCCGAAACACACAGACTCTGAGAACTGGAGGACCAGGAGGCAGATCTGGGCTGTCTGTGTCTCAACCAGCATTGACTGCTTCGATCCTTCCTTCTAGACTCAGAGATTCTAAGCAGATATTAATACAGTCATGGCCAAAAATCTTGTCCCCCCCCCCCCCCCGGCATTTCTGTAAGATAACGCCCCCCTTCACCCAAAAAATAGTTGCAATGATAACCGTTTCGGCATTCTCATTTTTATTTCTTTTGTTTGTTTCGGTATGACACAAAAAATGTGGAGCCAAATCTGACACATTCCACGCAAAACCCCAATAATGGACCGGACAAAATTATTGGCACCTTCTCAAAATTGTAAGAAATAATTGCATTTCAAGTTTGTGATGCTCAAATCATCTCAAAGCAGGGGCGGACTGACAACTCATGGGGCCCCTGGGCAATAGGGGATCATGGGGCCCCTGTGTCCTTGCCCAAACTCAAAAAAGCCTATGAAAAAGGTACCAGGGGCATCTCATGGGGCCCCCTACTGACCCCGGGCCCTCGGGCAGTGCCCGAGTTTCCAAATGGTCAGTCCGCCCCTGGCTTAAAGCCACCGGATGCTGAGGACTCTTGCTGTAATCTGTTGTTCACTGAGTTAATTGAGTCGCCTAATGTTTCTGTCTGTTGGCTAGTTCACCTGGAGGTTCCTATATGACGGGATGCTTATCCCAGTGTGTAATGTTTGCTTTATTGTTCATGTGGGGGACTGCCCCTATTTCTGAAGTGTATAAAAACCTGTATTTCTGTACAATAAACAGTTCCAGTGGCACCTACGCTAATGTTGTTTAGTCTTTGGGTGCGATGCTCAGCTATAATACCTTGGTCTTGTGTCCTAGTGGTGTGGAAGCAGTTCTCTGACGGAAGCACCCAGGCAGCGTGCAAGGTAGTCCATCACACTAGATCCTGGCTTTGGTCAGCTGCCCGGCCAATTGGTGGACGTGCCTGCTGATCGCTCATGTCTCACTATGGGAAGGAGGCAGGATGGGGGGCATTCCTTCCCACTGCTTGTACAAGCAATCGAGCGGTTAGTTAGACAAGACAGATGACTACCAACTCTAAAAAAACGGTCCCGGGGTAGTGCCTGCAGCTGCAGGCATCACTCTTTTATAACCATCGAAAGTCCAGCTATGTACCAGGTACATCGCTGGTCCAGACGTGGTTTCTCATATAGTCAAATCCCATAGATCATATACACTCACCGGCCACTTTATTAACTCCACCTGTTGTTTGATAACACGAATTGCAAATCAACCAATCACATGGCAGCAACTCAGTGCATTTAGGCATCTAGATGTGGTGAAGATGACTTGCTGTCATTTAAAAAAAGCAATTTAAGTGACTTTGAACGTGGCATGGTTGTTGGTGCCAGACGGGCTGGTCTGAGTATTTAAAAAACTGCTGACCTACTGGGCTTTTCACACAAAACCATCTCTAGGGTTTACAAAAAATGGTCCGAAAAAGAGAAAATCTCCAGTGAGTGGCAGTTGTGTGGAGGAAAATGGCTTGTTTGTGTCAGAGGTCAGAGGACAATGGGCAGACTGGTTCCAGATGATAGAAAGGCAACAGTAACGCAAATAATCAAGCGTTACACCCAAGGTATGCAGAATACCATCTCTGAATGCACAACACGTCCAACCTTGAAGCAGTTGGGCTACAATTTGCACAGACTCACCAAAATTGGACAATAAAAGACTGGAAAAATGTTTCCTGGTCTGATGAGTCTGGATTTCATCTGCAGCATTCAGATGGTAGGGTCAGAATTTGGCGTAAACAACATGAAAGCATGGATCCATCCTGCCTTGTATCAATGGTTCAGGCTGGTGGTGGTGGTGTCATGGTATGGTGGATCCATCCTGCCTTGTGTCAATGGTTCAGGCTGGTGGTGGTGGTGTCATGGTGTGGTGGATCCATCCTGCCTTGTATCTATGGTTCAGGCTGGTGGTGTCATGGTGTGGTGGATCCATCTTTCCTTGTATCAACAGTTCAGGCTGGTGGTGGTGATGTCATGGTGTGGTGGATTCATCCTCCCTTGTATCAGCGGTTCAGGCTGGTGGTGGTGGTGTCATGGTGTGGTGGATTCATCCTCCCTTGTATCAGCGGTTCAGGCTGGTGGTGGTGGTGTCATGGTGTGGTGGATCCATCCTGCCTTGTATCAACGGTTCAGGCTGCTGGTGGTGGTGTCATGGTGTGGTGGATCCATCCTGCCTTGTATACATGGTTCAGGCTGGTGGTGGTGGTGTCATGGTGTGGTGGATCCATCCTGCCTTGTATACACGGTTCAGGCTGGTGGTGGTGTCATGGTGTGGTGGATCCATCCTGCCTTGTATCCATGGTTCAGGCTGGTGGTAGTGCTGTCATGGTGTGGTGGATCCATCCTGCCTTGTGTCAATGGTTCAGGCTGGTGGTGGTGGTGGTGTCATGGTGTGGTGGATCCATCATGCCTTGTATCAATAGTTCAGGCTGGTGGTGGTGGGGTAATGGTGTGGGGGAGATTTTCTTGGCACTAGCAAGGTGGACCTAATAAAGTGGCCGGTGAGTGTATGTTGGATGTCTCTGCCACTTACATACTAGCTGTGCACTTACAGATTCATCAGTCGTAGTTAAGAACCAGATGACCCCTCCTTCACCTGGCTCCTCCAATAAAGATCCCATCATGGGCACAACAAGCCCACATGAGTCGGCTCAAGCCACTATGAATATTATTATTATAAACATCAATCTGTGTATAAGTACTCACTTTGGAGAAGGGATCATATAGTCTATCAAATACATCTCAAGATACGGGATGTTGGTAGGATTTCCAAGTATACGGCATCCAACCGCAACAATTTATTGTTGGCTTGAACCTTTGAGTAAAACATCGAGGAATTCTGTGGTAAAAACTGGCTGCGAAGAAACCAACAGAATCAGGAATTCAACTTTAAACTGACAACTGCGAATCGAGTGAATGACGCCGATCTGCATATTTGTTATTCAATTTGATATCTTTAGGATCTTTTGTCAGTCTTTCCACCTGTTTCCCACTCAACTCGATAATGTCAGCGACCAATCCCTGTACAGCCTGGTAGGGCCAGATTATTAATATTATTATACAGGATTTATATGGCGCCAACAGTGTGCGCAGCGCTGTACAATATAAATTTAGACATTACATACAGTTACAATACAATATGGTACAGGAGGACACAGAGGGCCCTGATCCTGGGAGCTTACAATCTAGGAGGAAGGGTTGAGTGATACAAAAGGTAATAGCTGTGGGGGGAGGAGCTGATGAAAGAAATAAATGGCGGTTTACTAGGTAGAAGCAGGATAGACTTCTTTAAAGAGAAAGGTTTTCAAGGACCATCTAAAGGTGGATAGATTAGGAGACAGCCGGACAGATTGGGGTAGGTTGTTCCATAGGATGGGAGAAAAGATTGGTTCCTCTTTGTTTAAACACACTGAGGCCTTGTGCACACCTGCGCTTCTGACGGACAGATGAGAAAAAAAGCAGGGGGAGGTCCCTGCCATTTGCTGCAGGAGGCAATGGGAGAATGATGGCTCCTGTAGCTAATTGCGCCCACTCGCATGTAATCCCTCATGGTGTGATTACATGTGAGTGATTTGCCCTGGACACAGACTGTCTGCACCCAGGGCAGATCATTCACAGGTAATTGTCCTCCCAGGATTACAGGGCCTATAGCTCCCTTGTCTCCTCCTCCCATGCTCGTCTCCAAGACTTCTCCAGAGCTTCCCCCATCCTCTGGAATTCTCTACCCCAATTTATCAGACTATCGCCTACTCTGCTCACTTTTAGGCGATCTCTAAAAACCTCTCTCTTCAGGGAAGCCTATCCCGCCCTCAGCTAATAATGGAATCTTCTACTCCTCCTACCAGTCCACCCCCCACCGTTACTACCTTTTGTACCACTAGCCCCTCCCTCCTAGATTGTAAGCTCCCAGGATCAGCTCCTCCCTCTTAGATTGTAAGCTCCCAGGATCAGCCCCTCCCTCCTAGATTGTAAGCTCCCAGGATCAGGGCCCTCCTATCCCTCTTGTATTGACCTGTATTGTTGCTGTATTGTCTCTCGTTATATTGTAAAGCGCTGAGCAAACTGTTGGCGCCAGAAATCCTGTATAATAATATTAATAATAATAATATAAATCCTGTATAATAATAATAATAATATAAATCCTGTATAATAATAATAATATAAATCCTGTATAATAATAATAATAATAAATCCTGTATAATAATAATAATAATATAAATCCTGTATAATAATAATAATATAAATCCTGTATAATAATAATAATAATTTAAATCCTGTATAATAATAATATTGTGACCCAAAATGGTCTAAAGGGGCGGGAAGTGGTTAAAGTTCTACCAAAAAATAAATGATCAAAAAGACGAGGTTATTGGAGGCGGCGTGCATGGGTGGGTGCTAGTGGTGCTGGGCGACCTCTGTACTGGCAGCCCCTATGGGGGTAGCGCTACATACTACAGTTGTGACCAAAATTATTCAACCCCCACTGAAATTGAGTGTTTTGGCCAGTTTGACATTGCTTTTGATCATTCAGTCATCTTGCTTACATTTACATTAAAGAGGCACTTGTAGGTCAGACAAATATAACATAACAGTTATAATGAAATAACCACAAATGTCTTTTCTGTGCTCACAGCATTATCAGTTTTATTCAACCCCCAAGTGACATTCAATCTTAGTACTTAGTACAGCATCCTTTTACAGTTATAACAGCTTTTAAACGTGAAGCATAGCTTGACACAAGTGTCTTGCAGCGATCTACGGGTATCTTCGCCCATTCTTCATGGGCAAAGGCCTCCAGTTCAGTCACATTCTTAGGCTTGCGCACTGCAACTGCTTTCTTTAAGTCCCACCAGAGGTTCTCAATCGGATTTAAGTCTGGTGACTGCGATGGCCACTCCAAAATGTTCCAGCCTTTCCTCTGCAACCATGCTCTAGTGGACTTGGAGGTATGCTTGGGATCATTGTCCTGTTGAAAGGTCCAACGTCTCCCAAGCCTCAGGTGTGTGACGGACTGCATCACGTTTCCATCCAATATCTCCTGGTACTGAAGAGAATTCATGGTACCTTGCACACGCTGAAGCTTCCCTGTACCTGCAGAAGCAAAACAGCCCCAAAGCATGATTGACCCTCCACCATGCTTCACAGTAGGCAAGGTGTTCTTTTCATCATAGGCCTTGTTCTTCCTCCTCCAAACATAGCGTTGATCCATGGGCCCAAACAGTTCTAATTTTGTTTCATCAGTCCACAGAACACTATCCCACAACTTTTGTGGTTTGTCCACATGGCTTTTGGCATACTGCAGTCGACTCTTCTTATTCTTTGGAGACAGCAAGGGGGTACGCCTGGGAGTTCTGGCACGGAGGCCTTCATTACGCAGTGTGCGTCTTATTGTCTGGGCTGAAACTTCTGTACCCACATCTGACAAATCTTTTCTCAGTTCCTCAGCAGTCACACGGGGACTTCTCTCCACTCTACGCTTCAGGTAGCGCACAGCAGTCGAAGTCAGCATCTTCTTTCTGCCACGACCAGGTAGCGTTTCAACAGTGCCCTTTGCCTTGAATTTGCGAATGATGCTTCCTAAGGTGTCTCTTGGTATGTTTAACATCTTTGCAATCTTCTTATAGCCATTGCCCTTCCTGTGAAGAGAAATCACCTCTTCTCTTGTCTTCCTGGACCATTCTCTTGCCTTCACCATGTTTGTAACCACACCAGTAAATGTCTAGAAGGAGCTGAGTATCACAGTCATTTTAAAGCTGCCTAATTGGTGCTTATTATGCTTGATTGCTGCTCGGTGACATCCACAGGTGTTTTCAATACCTGATGGAAAGCACCTGTATGAACCTCTGTTCTTCAGAGTGGTAGTCTTTAAGGGGTTGAATAATTGTGGCAATGAAGAAACCACATAAGAACCATTTACTACTGTATTACATAAACAATTGATGTCATTTTAGTTGCATTTGGGTAGTTACAACGTCCTTGTAGGATTTGATTCTGAATACAATTCCAAATGTACACTATAGTCCCTAAACCCCTTTACAGCATTGGGGGTTGAATAATTTTGGTCACAACTGTATGTAACAATTCAGCAGTACGGGAGAGACTCCAATTTATAATAACTATGGAAAGTAACCGGAGCGACAAAAGAAATCTGAGATTAAACGTGAGAAATATACGACGCCGATGAATAATTACGCCCACCAGCGTCAACCCAAAACCGATATTCAGGTATTTGATGGGCTTAAAATTTTCGTAGAAGGAAATCTCCACCTATGGGCACATTCCTCCATTGGCAACCTTTTCCATGGAGTCAATCACAGGCACATAGGTGCTTGACACCGAGCCGGCGTGTAATCTCCAAGATTGCAATTCATCCGTCGTCGCCTTGTAATCTGCTTCCCTATGCAGCGGAGCTGTGAGGTTTACAAGGCAGAATGAGCGAGTGCGGGGGATGAGCTTAACTCGGGAATTACAAAACAGAAAAGACGCTCAGACAACCCCGGCACCGCAGAATGGAGCCCATTAACTAACACCGTTGTCATACGCTTTTAACTTGTATTTTATTTTCTGGTTAGTCTGTGTAGTGGAGGACTTGGCAGCTGAGCGGAGAGGTTGAAGCTTTTGTGTAACAAGCTATTAAAACTGTTGAGTGCCGAGGTAGTCTGTCAGGATTTAAAGTCTGAGCAACCTCATATCACCCCGAGGAGGGAGCTGGCAGGGCGCCCACTTCGTGCATTAACAAGAAGGAGAGTCTGTTCCATTGACTTCCATTGTAGGATAATGCTCGGCTGTGCTGGCCCTCCGCAATCAGCACTTAGGCCGGTGGTGGTCAACTTTCCTGATGTGGAGGCCCGCAATATCACCAAAGGGCTGCGCAGAAAATTCAGTGATTATTCACTGTCAGAGACTGCAGACATAGAACAGAATATAGTCAAGGACTATGGGCATGATACAAGAGATGGTCAGAGACCATGGACATGATACAAGAGATGGTCAGAGATCATGGACATGATACAAGAGATGGTCAGAGACCATGGACATGATACAAGAGATGGTCAGAGACTGAGGACATGATACAAGAGATGGTCAGAGACTGAGGACATGATACAAGAGATAAGAGGTAAGAGGTAAGAGGTAAGCTGCACCCCTATGAGTCCAAGCTACAGCAGGTTGGATGCCTCACCGCCGGCGCCACGAGGGGCCCCGGCGGCCATCTTTGATTTGCATCTGGGTCAGTACAATTTTTGTATGTTGGATTTCCTGCTATCCTGTGCCTCTAATAAAGATACCTAAGGATATTACACTATGTGGCCCTTTCTATTTATTTGAGTTCTGGTGGGAACCGGCCAAATCCACAGAAAAGCTGCATCTATCCGGGTACCGATATGCTGACCAGATCTGACCAGACCAGGATGATGACACAGGAGGTCCGGTGATATTTCACACAAATGCGCATAAAGATTGCGTATCTGGTGAGTGCGCAGTCTTTATATTTTATCACCTGACGGTCCTTTACATTGGACGTCTGAAGATCATCCTGGATCTTAAGAGCACTCCTTCATTGGACTGTTTCACTTTCCTCACCTCATAGCCACCATTCAGTGGCGTCACTAACTTACAGTCACCGTTTATCATTATTGTGTATTATCGGTGTTTTATTCATTACCATTTTGTCTAGTTATATAGCGCTGCACCTCCCTCCCTTTTCACATATATGATAAAAGAGATGGTCAGAGACTGAGGACATGATACAGGAGATGGTCAGAGACCATGGACATGATACAAGAGATGGTCAGAGACCGTGGACATGATACAAGAGATGGTCAGAGACTGCAGGCATGATACAAGATGGTCAGAGACTGAGGACATGATACAAGAGATAATCAGAGACTGAGAACATGAAACAAGAGATGGTCAGAGACTGAGGACATAATAGAAGAGATGATCAGAGACTGCAGACATGAAACAAGAGATGGCCAGAGACTGCGGACATGATACTAGTGATGGTCAGAGACTGAGAACATGATTCAAGAGATGATCAGAGACTGCGGACATGATACAAGAGATTGTCAGAGACCACAGACATGATACAAGAGACGGCCAGGGACTGCAGACATGATACAAGAGATGTTCAGAGACTGGAGACATGATACTAGTGATGGTCAGAGACTGCAGACATGATACAAGAGATGGTCAGAGACTGCAGACATGATACAAGAGATGGTCAGAGACTGGAGACATAATACAAGAGATGGTCAGAGACAATTGACATCATTATTATTATACAGGATTGATATGGCGCCAACAGTTTGCGCAGCTCTGTACATAATAAAGGCAGACATTAAACTTACAATACAATTTGGTACAAGAGGAAACAGAGGGCCCTGATCCTGGGATCTTACAATCCAGGAGGAAGGGTTGAGTGATACAAAAGGTAATAGCTGTGGGGGGAGGAGCTGATGGAGGAAATAAATGGCAGTTTTCTAGGTAGAAGCAGGATAGGTTTCTTTAAAGAGAAAGGATTTCAGGGATTGTCTAAAGGTGGATAGATTAGGAGACAGCCGGACAGATTGGGGTAGGGAGTTCCATAGGATGGGAGAAGCTTGGGAGAAGTCCTGGAGGCGAGCATGGGAGGAGGTGACACGGGCACTAGAGAACAGAATGTCTTGAGAGGATCGAAGAGAACGGTTTGGTTGACATTTTGAGACCAGGTTGGTGATGTAGCTGGAGGCACAGTTGTGGATGGTTTTGTAAGTTGTGGTTAGTATTTGTATTTTATTCATTGGGTGAGAGGAAGCCAGTGGAGGGATTGGCAGAGAGGGGTGGAGGACACTGAGTGGAGGCCAGTGGAGGGATTGGCAGAGAGGGGTGGAGGACACTGAGTGGAGGTCAGTGGAGGGATTGGCAGAGAGGGGTGGAGGACACTGAGTGGAGGCCAGTGGAGGGATTGGCAGAGAGGGGTGGAGGACACTGAGTGGAGGTCAGTGGAGGGATTGGCAGAGAGGGGTGAAGGACACTGAGTGGAGGTCAGTGCAGGGATTGGCAGAGAGGGGTGGAGGACACTGAGTGGAGGTCAGTGGAGGGATTGGCAGAGAGGGGTGGAGGACACTGAGTGGAGGTCAGTGGAGGGATTGGCAGAGAGGGGTGGAGGACACTGAGTGGAGGCCAGTGAAGGGATTGGCAGAGAGGGGTGGAGGACACTGAATGGAGGTCAGTGGAGGGATTGGCAGAGAGGGGTGGAGGACACTGAGTGGAGGGCAGTGGAGGGATTGTTAGTAAGGTGGAAGAGTCTGGCAGCAGTATCCATGATGGACTGGAGGGGGGAGTGGCCTATGTAAAGGTCATCCAATGAGGAGGGAGTTGCAGTAGTCGAGGGGATAGATGACCTGAGAGTGAATAAGGAGCTTTGTGGTGTCATTGGTCAGGAAGGGGCATATTCTGGAGATGTTTCAGGGGTTGAGGCGGTATGATTTGGACAGGGATTGGATGTGGGCATGAAAGGATAGTTCAGAATCCAGGGTTCCCCCCAGCAGGGATGGGTTGATGGTGGTACTGTTGATCCTGACCGAGAAATCAGGGGAAGAGGCACGTGGGGGAGGTAATATTATGAGCTCAGTTTTGGATAGATTTCAGTTGTAGGAAGTGGTGTGACCTCCAGTCTGATATGTCTGTTAGTAAATCGGTGATATGTGAGGAAACTGAAGGGGTGAGGAGTAGAGAGATAGATTTGTGTGTCATCAGCATAGAGATGGTATTAGAAGCCATGAGAAGCTATCAGCTGACCCAAGGAAGAAGTGTAGATGGAGAATAGGAGAGGTCCAAGGACAGAACCCTGGGGGACCCTGACAGTAGGAGGAGGAGGAGAGGTCCAAGGACAGAACCCTGGGGGACCCTGACAGTAGGAGGAGGAGGAGAGGTCCAAGGACAGAACCTTGGGGGACCCCGGCAGTAGGAGGAGGAGGAGAGGTCCAAGGACAGAACCTTGGGGGACCCCAACAATAAGAGGAGGAGGAGAGGAGGAAGGAGAGCTGTAAGTGACACTGAAGGTGCGGTGAGATAGGTAAGATTGGAACCAAAGGAGAGTCCAGTCACGGAGGCCAAGTAAATAGAGCTTTTTGAGGAGAGGAGGTCAACTGTGTCAAAGGCTACGGGATAGGGAGACAGAGAGATGGAAGAGAGAGAGAGAGAAGGAGAGAGGGGGGGAGAGGGGGGGGGAGACAGAGGGTAGAGAGAGGGAAAGGGGGAAAGGTAGGGAAAGAGAGGAGAGAGAGAGGGGGGAGAGAGAGAAGGGAGAGAGAGAGAGATAAAAAGGGGAGAGAGAGGAGGAGGGAGAGAGGGGGGGGAGGAAGAGAAAGAGAAAGAGAGAGAGGAGGAGGAGGAAAGGAGAGAGGGGGAGACAGGGGGGAGAGAGAGAAAGAGGGGGGAGTAAGGAGGAGGGAGGGAGAGAGAGAGGGGGCGAGAGAGGGGGCGAGAGAGGAGGAGGGAGGGAGAAGGGGGGAGAGAGAGGAGGAGGGAGGGAAAGAGAGAGAGGGGGGAGAGGAGGTGGGAGAGAGAGGAGGAGGGAGGGAGAGAGGGGGGAGACAGAGGGGGGAAGAGAGAGAGAGAAAGAGGGGGGAGAGAGGAGGAGGGAGGGAGAGAGGGGGGGAGGTTGGACAGAGAGAGAGGGGGGGAGAGAGAGGAGGAGTGAGGGAGAGAGGGGGGAGACAGGGAGAGAGAGAGAAAGTGGGGGGGGGAGAGAGAGAGGGGTGAGAGAGGAGGAGGGAGGGAGAGAGAGGGGGGGGAGAGAGGGGGAGAGAGAGAGGGGGGAGAGAGAGAGAAAGGGGGGGAGAGAGAGGGGGAGAGAGAGGAGGTGGGAGAGAGAGGGGGGAGGAGGAGGGAGGGAGAGAGGGGGGAGACAGGGGGGGGAAGGAGGAGGGAGGGATAGAGAGAAAGAGAGAGAAAGAGATAACACATGGAGGCAAATCACATGGAGCCCAACATGCACGTATTTTTTTTCCTATAATATATTTATTGAAGAAGTCGTTTTACCAAGGATACAAGTACAATGCAGTAACACACAGTAGAAAGAATAAGAAAAACACACACAAAAAAAAAGAAATCGATGAAAATGGTTCCAGTCAAAGAAAAAAAAAAACACATAAAACGGGTAAACGGGGAAATCTCAACATAGGTTTAATGCACACGCTGTCGCAGCTCCGCACTGAAACGTTGTGGCCGCATGAAAGGCATTTGCAAGGAGAGTCTCAGTTAGTAGAAACATCCAAAGTAAGTCTAGGTTCACACCTATGCAGGTTGTGTTTGATGCGTTTCCACATTGCATTTTGCGTTGCATTTCCACGTTTTTTATGCATTTTGCGGGGGGGGGGGGGGGTTCTAATTTTCTTGTTGCTAGGCAGATTTTAACCATTTCCATACCGGGCAATTTTACCCCTTCCTGCCCAGGCCATTTTTCCCCTTTTCAGCGCTCTCACACTTTGAATGACAATTGCGCGGTCATACAACATTGTACCCAAACTAAAATTTTATCATTTTCTTCACACAACTAGAGCTTTCTTTTGGTGGTATTTAATCACCGCCGGGGTTTTTATTTTTTGCGAAATTAACAAAAAAAGACCAAAAATTTTGAAAAAAAAACACGTTTTTCTTTGTTTCTGTTATAAAAGTTTACAAATAAATAATTGTTCTTCATAAATTTAGGCCGAGATGTATTCTGCTACATGTCTTTGGTGAAAATAACCCAAATTGGGATGTATTATTTAGTTTGTAGGAAAGTTATAGAGTTCACAAACTATGGTATAGATCTAAAAATTGATCAATCCTGAAGTACTGACAGCCAATTTCTTGAGGTCCAAGAATGTCAGAACAGTACAGATATCCCCCAAATGTCAGGACAGGACAGATATCCCCCAAATGTCAGGACAGTACAGATATCCCCCAAATGTCAGGACAGGACAGATATCCCCCAAATGTCAGGACAGTACAGATATCCCCCAAATGTCAGGACAGGACAGATATCCCCCAAATGTCAGGACAGATATCCCCCAAATGTCAGGACAGGACAGATATCCCCCAAATGTCAGGACAGTACAGATATCCCCCAAATGTCAGGACAGTACAGATATCCCCCAAATGTCAGGATGGTACAGATATCCCCCAAATGTCAGGACAGTACAGATATCCCCCAAATTTCAGAACAGTACAGATATCCCCCAAATGACCCCTTTTTGCAGAGTAGACAGTCCGACGTACTTCATAAGAGGAATGGCGAGTTTTTTGAAGTTGTATTTTTTTTGTCATGTTTTCGGAAAATAAAAAAATTTAAAAAATTATTTTCACTATTTTTTTTTTTACATACTGTCACCAGTGCAGTACAGCGTCATCATATAACTGGCATGGCGGTGATCAGGGACACTGACTGCTGACAGTATGAAAAAAAATATATATATATATTTTTTTATTTTTTTTATTTTTTTATTATTTTTTATTACATTTTTTTTATTTTTTTTAAGATTTTTTTTTCATATTGTACTATGACCAAAGTAGTACAATGTTACCATAGTAACATTGTACTACTTTGGGGAAGTGATCAGTATTTTTTTTTTTTTTTCTTTACACAATTTGCTTATAGCAAAGAATTACTTTCCTATAAGCAAGCATTTACGTGAATGACATCGATTCATTCAGGTTTTTTTTTTTTTTGTGCTTAGCTGTGATTTGGTCACAGCTAATCACATGACATGTGCATGTGATTAGCTGTGACCATTCACAGCTAGGCACTAGTATACAATGGATGGCATGAATGAAGCCATCCATTGTATACAACTGTCATGTGACCTGCTGTGATTGGTCACAGCAGGTCACATGGTACCAGCAACGGGGGCCGGTACTCAGATCTGTCATCGGCCATGTCCGAGGTACACGGCCGGTGACAGATCGCGCCGCTGCGAGGCTCTGCATTAGCGCAAACTGCGCATGTGCGGGAGGACGCCAAATGGCGTGCACCCGGAATGCCACAGCACTTCTGAAGCAAACGGCCATTGGCCGGGCGGCTAATGGTTAAATGCAAAACACATCAAAAATGCATCAAAAACGAGGCAAAAATGCAATACATGCTTTTCTGCAGCTTTCCCATTGAAGTCTATAAAACCAGAAAAAGGCAACTTTTTGCATTAAAAAAAGTCCCTGCCCCTTTCCAGAAAACACAGCGAGTGAAAACGCACAGATGTGCTATGTCCCATAGGAAATCATGATAAATGGACTGTACTGCGTTTCTGCAAAACGCGGCAGAAAACGCTTAGATGTGAACCCGGGGTTATTCAGTGCCTCCCTACCGAGCAGGAAGATGTCACTATACTGCCTAACCACAAAGAATAGTAGATGTTGATATCGCCGGTCAGTCGCAGAGCAGCATAAACCTACATTGCATGCATATGCTATTGAAGAAACGCAAAAAAAAAACCAGAGAGTGTGGAATGGAGGGAGGAGAAAGATGAAAAGACAGTGGGAACCACCTCCTGGGAGGAAAGGAAGGGAAATGACATAGTGTATGCAGGCATTGTTTGAGGAACAGGAGGTAGCTACAGGTGAAACTCAAAAAATGAGAATCTGGTGCATTCATTCATTTATTTCAGTGCAGCAACTTAAAAGGTGACACTAATATATGAGACTCATTCCATGCAAAGCAAGATAGTTCCAGTCGTGATTTGTCATCATTGTGATGATTATGGCTTACAGCTCATGAAAACCCCAAATCCACAATCTCAGAAAATGAGAATCTTGTGAAAGGGTGGAATGTTCTCGGCTCAAAGTGTCCCACTCTAATCAGCTCATTCAGCCATAACACCTGCAAAGGGTTCCTGAGCCTTTAAATTGTCTCTCAGTCTGGTTCAGTAGGAATCACAATCATGGGAAAGACTGCTGACCTGACACCATCACTGACACCCTCCATAAGGAGGGAAAGCCTCAAAAGGGAATTGCAGAAGAAGTTGGATGTTCCCAAAGTGCTGTATCAAAGCACATTAATAGAAAGTTATGTGGAAGGGAAAAGTGTGGAAGAAAAAGGTGCACAAGCAGCAGGGATGACCGCAGCCTGGAGAGGATTGTCAGGAAAAGGCCTTTCAAAAGTGTTGGGGACTTTCACAAGGAGTGGACTGAGGCTGGAGTCAGTGCATCAAGAGCCACCACACACAGACAGATCCTGGACATGGGCTTCAAATGTCGTATTCCTCTTGTCAAGCCGCTCCTGAACAACAAACAACGTCAGAAGCGACTTACATGGGCTAAAGAAAAACAGACCTGGTTTGCAGCTCAGTGGTCCAAAGTCCTCTTTTCTGATGAGAGCAAATTTTGCATCTCATTTGGAAACCAAGGACCCCGAGTATGGAGGAAGAATGGAGAGGCACAAGGGCCCCGGAGTATGGAGGAAGAATGGAGAGGCCCAAGGACCTCGAGTATGGAGGAAGAATGGAGAGGCCTAAGGACCCCGAGTATGGAGGAAGAATGGAGAGGCACAAGGACCCCGAGTATGGAGGAAGAATGGAGAGGCCCAAGGACCCCGAGTATGGAGGAAGAATGGAGAGGCCTAAGGACCCCGAGTATGGAGGAAGAACGGAGAGGCCCAAGGACCCCGAGTATGGAGGAAGAATGGAGAGGCCTAAGGACCCCGAGTATGGAGGAAGAATGGAGAGGCCCAAGGACCCCGAGTATGGAGGAAGAATGGAGAGGCCCAAGGACCCCGAGTATGGAGGAAGAATGGAGAGGCACACACTGCAAGATGCTTGAAGTCCAGTGTGAAGTTTCCACAGTCTGTGTTGATTTGGGGAGCCATGTCATCTGCTGGTGTTGGCCCACTGTGCTTCATTAAGTCCAGGGTCACCGCAGCCGTCTACCAGGAGATTTTGGAGCACTTCCTGCTTCCTTCCGCAGACGAGCTTTATGGGGATGCTGACTTCATTTTCCAGCAGGACTTGGCACCGCCCACACTGCCAAAAGCACCAAAACCTGGTTCAAAGACCGTGGGATTACTGTGCTTGATTGGCCAGCAAACTCGCCTGACCTGAACCCCATAGAATCTATGGGGCATTGCCAAGAGAAAGATGAGAGACATGAGACCGAACAATGCAGAAGAGCTGAAGGCCGCTATTGAAGCATCCTGGTCTTCCATAACACCTCAGCAGTGCCACAGGCTGATAGCTTCCATGCCACGCTACATTGAGGCAGTAATTGCTGCAAAAGGGGCCCAAACCAAGTACTGAGTACATATGCAGCTTCTACTTTTCAGAGGACCGATATTGTTCTGTACAATCCGTGTTTTATTGATTGCATGGAATATTCTCATTTTCTGAGATTGTGGATTTGGGGTTTTCATGAGCTGTAAGCCATAATCATCACAATGATGACAAATCACGGCTGGAACTATCTTGCTTTGCATGTAATGAGTCTCATATATTAGTGTCACCTTTTAAGTTGCTGCACTGAAATAAATGAACTTTTGCACCATATTCTCATTTTTCGAGTTTCATCTGTACAAGAAAATGGCTTTTAAGTAGCTGTCCACTGTGGTGACCACTATGCATGAAAGGTTTAAGCTCATCCCTAGTAATGGATAAATACACTCACCGGCCTCTTTAATAGGTCCATTTGCTCAATTACTTGGTAACACAAAGTTCTAATCAGTCAATCACATGGCAGCAACTCAATGCATTTAGTCATCTAGATGTGGTGAAGACGACTTGCTGAAGTTCAAACCGAGCATCAGAATGTGGAAGAAAGGGGATTTAAGTGGCTTTGAACATGGCATGGTTGTTGGTGCCAGACAGGCTGGTCTGAATATTTAAAAAACTGCTGATCAACTGGGATTTTCACGCACAACCATCTCTAGAGTTTACAGAGAATGGTCCGAAAAAGAGAAAATCTCCAGTGAGCGGCAGTTGTGTGGAGGAAAATGCCTTCTTGATGTCAGAGGTCATAGGAGAATGGGCACACTGGTTCCAGATGATAGAAAGGCAACAGTAACTCATGTCAATATTGAGCAACATCTTTGAGGAACGTTTCCAACACCTTGTTGGATCTTTGCCACGAAGAATGAAGGCAAAAGGGGGTCCAACCCGGGACTAGCAAGGTGGACCTCAAAAAGTGGCTGGTGAGTGTGTAAGTCCTTTACTTTTTGTGTGTCTGAATGATGGATGCAGCAGCACCACATAAAGAGTGGTGGAAGGTTGTTTCCTTATCTTGGGTTATTAGGCCAAGTAAAGTTTATTGGAGCTCTTTAACCCATCGTAGATCTTCCTGCTTGTCCTCAGATGCTTCTCTACTGGTTGAAGCCATAAGTAAAGATTTCAGCGAGTGAATCATGGAGTGAATCATCTCCAAGCTGCCACGCCTGAGCCTCCCACTAATTCCTGATATGCAGTAAGAGATATACACACATATCCTCAACACCTCTGACAGCGGCCTGCAAATTCTTCTCTACTGACTGCCAGTGATAAGACTCATCCCCATCCTGTGTGGGCCAAATCAATTAGAATTCCTGGGCCTGATTTCCTGAAGAAAGGCTAAATAATGTTCCCACTCCATCTGCCTCCTCTCCGCCGCTGACCTCTGACCCCTCCAAGAACATAAAGAGGAACAAGGAGGCTGACATATGTGGTCAGGAGATATCAAATTGATTTATTTCTTCAGCTCTCCTCTGTCTTGTCTTCTTCTAGAGGCCTCCAGAACATCCAGCTATTAACTCAACTCAATGGTTTACCCCACGGCTTTAAAGCTAAACTCCAGAAATAGACAAAATCTACCGTATCCAATGGGGTCCCTACATAATGAAGGAGTTAATACTTGTTTAGTCTAGGGGTGCATGAGTAAGGTGTATTACCTACCTTAATACTGGCTCTGGCAGGCTCCCACCATCCATGTGACGGGACCATCTCTTAGTCAAGGTTGCATGCGCATCTTCTCCACCTACAATGAAGGGGTAATCTACCCTACCCAGTGGGATCCCTCCACAATGAACGGGTTAATACTTGTTTAGTCTAGGGGTGCTAGGGTAAAGGAAAGTAAGAAATAAGAAGACCTGAATGAAGGACCGGCATGATGGGGTTAAAGGGGGTTGGGAGAGGCAGAGTCCTATTAGCATAAGGGGGAGTCAAGATAGTTAAGGAAGGAGTGGGGGGAGCTACGAGGGGTTGTCTTACAGGGTGTGGCAGGGGGTTTCTTCAGTCTGAAGAGAGTTTTCACAGGGCAAACTTCCCTCCCGCCCGCTCGTTGTTTTACGGTCTGTCTGGGTGGTGTGCCATATTGGTGCTGGGGGACGTCCAGCGGGGTGCAAGGTCCTCGTTGGTTAAGGTGGGCACAAGAAAAGGCACTTTGTAGAAACCCGTCTGAGGTACGTCTTCCAGTTGTGCTGGTGGGGGTATCTGTGGTGGTGTCTCCGAGTCGGCGATGTTGCGGCTGGAGGCCTAGTTAAGCAGGACGCAGGTATTCATTTTTCTTGATGCCTATTGGGACCTTGCAGGAACGTATGTTATACTGTGTGTTTCTGTTATTTAAAATGTTATTTATTGATGGTTGTAATAAACAGACGGGTTTGAAGGCCATTAGCTTCATATGTTGTCAGCGTGGTTACTTAAGGATGGGGGGTAGGTATTGTTTGAGTGGGACTTACAAGCCACCTTTAGTCCCCTGGTCAGGTGTAATACTTAGCTTAATCCTGGTTCTGACAGGCTCCCTCCATCCATGTGACTGGATCGTCTCCTAGCCGAGGATGCATGCTCGTCTCCTCCACATAGAATGCAGGGGTAATCTACCCTATCCATTGGGGTCCCTCCACAATACAAGGGTTAATATTGGTTTAGTCTAGGGGTGCTAGGGTAATGCTTAGCTTAATCCTGGCTCTGACAGGCTCCCTCCATCCATGTGACTGGATCGTCACCTAGCCGAGGATGCATGCTCGTCTACTCCACATAGAATGCACGGGTAATCTACCCTATCCATTGGGGTCCCTCCACTATTCAATGGGTTAATATTGGTTTAGTCTAGGGGTGCTAGGGTAATACTGAGCTTAATCCTGGCTCTGACAGGCTCCCTCCATCCATATGATGGGACCATCTCTTAGCTGAGGTTGCATGCTCACTTCCTCCACTTACAATGCAGGGGTAATCTACCCTATCCATTGGGGTCCCTCCACAATGCAAGGGTTAATATTGGTTTAGTCTAGGGGTGCTAGGGTAATACTGAGCTTAATCCTGGCTCTGACAGGCTCCCTCCATCCATGTGATGGGACCATTTCTTAGCCGAGGTTGCATGCTCGCCTCCTCCACTTACAATGCAGGGGTAATCTTCCCTATCCACTGGGATCCCTCAAAAATACAAGGATTATTACTCGTTTAGTCTAAAGGTTCAGGGGTAAGGTGTAATACTTACCCAAATCCTGGTTCTGAGACGCTACCTCCATCCATGTGACTGGACTGCCTCTCTAAGACACTCTCAGCCAAGGTTGCACGCTTGCATTGGATGTGATACAGTCCAGGGATTGCCCACAGCCCAGAGCTTTGGGCAGAAGAGAACAGTGCCGAAGCTTGCCGGAGCGTGCGATAGGGGAGGTAATACACTTTATTCCTGCACCACTAGACTAAAGGTGCGTGTACCTTTGCAGTGCCGGGGCTGGGGCCTTCAGAACACCCAGGTATTATTACCTCATGCAGCTCAATGGTTTACTCCTTTACTCTATGGAGTTAAAGCTATATTTTGGGAATTAGACAAAATCTACCTTTTCAGTGGGACCCCATACACTGCAGGAGTTAAATGCTCCCTAGTCTGGTGGTGCAGGGGTAAGGTGTAATATCTACCCTAATCCAGGTTCCGGCACACTTCCTCCATCTCTGTGATTGATCGGCCTCTCTACGGCACTCTCAGCCAAGGCTGCATACTCACCTCCCCTACAGGAGAAGTCTGGGGTACATAAAAAACAAACACGCATGCACCTCTCTGCTGCAGCCGCCCCCTGCCATCTCTAAGCCTGAAAACGATCTTAATGACCAATATTTAATGGAATTCACGTTTGCCAAAGCACACCTAATGATCCCAAAGTTTCATAAGCGACAGGCAGTGTGGTCTCATGACTCAAGAAGCTGCACCCTGTCTTAGCCTCTGCCACCTTACTTATGCCAACAAATGATTCATTCCCACTAATGTCCTCTCCCATGATAGGGCCATCTGAGACCATTGCTCTCGTTCTGACTTCCTGCTTTTCTATGTGTACCGACTAAGGCCCGGTTCACACTGCCACGACTTGGGAACCGACTTGTGAGACCCCCCAAGTCGCATGACATGTGAAATCCCAAGTTAGTCAATGAGATTTGCCTTCATTAGAACTACTGAAGTCGCTCCGACTTCAGAAAAGGTTCCTGCACTACTTCAAGGCGACTTCTATCTGACTTGTGCCCATAGACTTTAATGGAAGTCGCCGCTAAGTCGGATCCTCATCTATATTGATGTGATTCGGATCCGACATAACAGGAAGATTACCCAGGCATCTCCTGAAACTCGCTTCAAAGTTGCTCCAGAGTTGCTTCAAAGTCGCTTCAAAGTAGTACTCAAGTGGCCTGTCAAAGTGGCACTGTAAGTCGCATGATTTTCAGGTCGCAGTATTGTGAACCGAGATTAAAACTCTCAGACAGAAAGATATATTGTTACTTTTGCATCGTTCTGTACATTCATCTGCAGACCAAAGGAATGAATTTTGATCTGCAGAGCAACTTGGGAAATAAAAGGTTTTTTTTTTGGGGGGTAGTTATAGAATGTTCCACTGTTTAACCCCCTAGTTTACACTAATACCCCCCCCCCATTAACTCCTTATTCCCTTTTTTTATTCAATTATTATTTTCCTGCCTTTTTTTTATTGTTGTTTCTGTTTTATTAACAATGATTTTTAAAAAAATTTTTGTTCTGTTCCTAAATATTTTTTTACACCTTTAACATATATTTATTCAAGTGGCCTGGCAAAGTAGCACCGTAAGTCGTATGACTTTCAGGTTGCAGTAGTGTGAACCGAGACTAACAAATTGTTGCTTTTGTATCGTTCTGTTCATTCATCTACAGATTGAAGGAATGAGTTTTGATCTGCAGAGCAACTTGGGAAATAATTTTTTTTTTTTTTAAATTATTATCATTATTATTATTATACAGGATTTATATCTCACCAACAGTTTGCTCAGCGTTTTATAACGAGAGACAATACAGCAACAATACAGTTCAAAACAAGAGGGATAAGAGGGCCTGATCCTGGGAGCTTACAATCTAGGAGGGAGGGGATTTTATAGAATGTTCCACTGTTTAACCCCTTAGTTTACTCTAATCCCCCCCCCCCCTTAACTCCTTATTCCCTTTTTCCATTCAATTATTATTTTCCTGCCTTTTTTTTGTTCTTTTCTGTTTTATTATCAATGACTTTTAAACATTTTTTTTTGTTTTCCTCCTAAATATTTTTTTACACCTTTAACATGTATTTACTGAAGTTGCCTGGCAAAGTCGGATTATAAGTCGCACGACTTTCAGGTTGCAGTAGTGTGAACCAAGACTAACAAATTGTTACTTTTGTATCATTTTGTTCATTCATCTACAGATCAAAGGAACAAATTTTGATCTGCAGAGCAACTTGGGAAATAAAAGGGTTTATTTTGGGGGTTTTTTAATAGAATGTTCCACTGTTTCACCCCTTAGTTTACTCTAATCCCCCCCTCCCCCTATTTAATTCTCTTTTTCCATTCAATTATTATTTTCCTGCCATTTTTTTGTTGTTTTCTGTTTTATTAACAATTTTTAAACTTTTTTTTTTTGTTTTCTTCCTAAATATTTTTTTACACCTTAAACATGTATTTACTCCAGATGCCTGGCAAAGTCGGACTGTAAGTCGCACGACTTTCAGGTCGCAGTAGTGTGAACCGAGACTAATTGTTGCTTTTGTATCGTTCTGTTCATTCATCTGTAGATCAAAGGAATTAAGTTTGATCTGCAGAGCAACTTTGGAAACAGAAGTTTTTTTTTATTATTATTATTATTATTATTATTATTATACAGTATTTATATAGCGCCAAGAGGTTTGCTCAGCGCTGTACATTATAGAGGGGGACAGAACATGAGACAAGACAGTAACAATACAATACACGAGGGGATCGAGGGCCCTGATCCTTGGAGCTTACAATCTAGGAGGGAGGGGATGGTGGTACAGGAGGAAGTGGCTGTGGGGGATGGAGTGGTAGGAGGAATGGAGGAGATCGGCTGTTAGGTGAGGGTGGGGTAGGTTTCCCTGAAGAGATGGGTTTTCAGGGTGCATCTAAAGGTGAGGAGGGTAGGTGACAGTCTGATGGATTGGGGTAGTGAGTTCCAGAGGATGGGGGAAGTCCTGGAGAAGTCCTGCAGTCGGGCGTGGGAGGAGGAGACCAGAAAGTAGAGGTCTTGTGAGGAGCGAAGATTACGGGTTGGGTGGTATTCGGGTATCAGGTCAGTGAGGTAGTTTAAGGCGGCATTATGAATGGCTTTGTATGTCAGTGTTAGTAGTTTGAATTTAATGCATTAGGCAATCGGAAGCCAGTGGAGGGAATGACAGAGGGGGGTGGAGCCAGTGGAAGGAATGACAGAGGGGGGCGGAGCCAGTGGAGGGAATGACAGAGGGGGTGGCAGAAGCGGAGTGGTTGGCAAGGTGGATGAGTCTGGCCACTGAGTTCAGGATAGACTGAAGCGGGGATAGTCTGTGCTGGGTTGGGCCAGTGAGGAGGGAGTTGCAGTAGTCCAGACGTGAGATAATAATGGAGTGAACGAGTTGTTTATTATTATTATTATTATTATACAGGATTTATGGCGCCAACAGTTTGCTCAGCGCTTTACAATGTAACGGGAGACAATACAGCAACAATACAGTTCAATACAAGAGGGATAGGAGGCCCTGATCCTGGGAGCTTACAATCTAATTGTTTAAATAAAATGGCCCACTGTTTAACCCCTTAGTTTACTCTAATCGCCCCCCCCCCTCAATTAACTCCTTATTTCATCTGTTTTTTTTTTTCTTGTTCTTTTCTGTTTTATTAACAATCATTTTTAAACCTTTTTTTTTGTTTTGTTCGTAAATATTTTTTTACACCTTTAATATACATTTATACGTTTCACATTTTGAAAAATTGAAAAAAAAACCCCCACACTGTTTAATTTGCAGATCGCTTCGCAGCGCTTTGTTCCAGAATCATAATTTTAGTGTCATTTTAAACAGGACAAATTACAGAACAAAATGTACGCTTGTCACTCTGTCGGTGGAAAGCTGGAATTTGCACATTCAAATGTTTGGTGGATGGACAGTTTTTTTCTTTTGAAATAATTTTGATACAACAATTTGCACTTGGATTTTGGACTTTCTATGCCCGGGGTCGGCAACCCATCGATTGCGGGAAGCCATCAGGTAGGTCATGATCAGCACAGTGCAGATGTCCCCCCCCCCCCCCCATCTACAGCTTCTGCCACTCTCCTGTCCAGGTGGAGTGAGAGGCAAAACCAGGCTGGAGGGCGGGAGCGCAGCGGCTGCTTTAGTTTACATTGAAGGTTAACCAGAGGGTGATTGGTTACTTGGAAATTCTACCAACCAGGGCTGTGGATAAGGAGATACCACCAGTCCTCCTGTATGGGGCCCAGACCAGCAGGGGGCTCAGGCAGCTGGGTGAATCAGATGTGAGCAGGAAGATGATTGGCATGACGGAGGGGGGCAATCACTGGAACCGATCCCCTGTATGTCCTTCTCTGCAGCAGCTGAAAGCTTCCACTGGCAGAGAGAGCCATACAGGGGATCGGTTCCGGTAATTGACCCCCCCCACCCACCACCACACCCATCACTCTCCCTGTGCACCATAAATGTCCCCTTGCCCCTCACCCCTGCAGTGCTGCCGGCTTCCCTCCTCTCCTTCCCACCGGCAGCTGCAAGCACACAATATGATCTCTCAGGATGGAGAGTGGGGGAAGGGTCCAGTAAATGTCACATTTACCAGCCCCTCTCATTCCTGAATGAACACAATGAGTGATCGGTATCGATCATTCACTGTATTTATAACTGAAGTATAGTAGGCTGCGTTTTGTTGGGGGGGGGGAACCCTGTCAGGATGGCTGTATGGGGCCCCGTGGTTTCTATCAGCAGCCCTGCTAGTAGCCAATCATCAGCTTATTAACATCAAAGAGTTAACTCTGGTGGGTCCCCCTCCCGTTCCCACTCCCCCTCCTGCTCTCGCTCCCACTGCCACTCCCGCTCCCGCTCCTGCTCCCACTGCCACTCCCACTCCCGCTCCTGCTCCCACTCCCGCTCCTGCTCCCGCTCCCACTGCCACTCCCACTCCCGCTCCTGCTCCCATTCCCGCTCCTGCTCCCGCTCCCACTGCCACTCCAGCTCCCACTGCCACTCCCACTCCCGCTCCTGCTCCCACTCCTGCTCCTGCTCCCGCTCCCACTGCCACTCCCGCTCCTGCTCCCACTGCCACTCCCACTCCCGCTCCCACTGCCACTCCCACTCCCGCTCCTGCTCCCACTCCCGCTCCTGCTCCCGCTCCCACTGCCACTCCCACTCCCGCTTCCACTTCTGTTCCCACTCCCGCTCCTGCTCTCGCTCCCGCTTCCACTCCCACTCCCTCTACCACTCCCACTTCCACTCCCACTCCCTCTACCACTCCCACTCCTGCTCCCACTTCCACTCCCACTCCCTCTACCACTCCCACTCCTGCTCCCACTCCCACTTCCACTCCCACTCCCTCTACCACTCCCACTCCTGTTTCCACTTCCATTCCCACTCCAGCTCCTGCTCCCACTCCTACACCCTCCATACAGCACTGTGGTGCCTCTCACTCCACTCTGCTGTACAGCTGCTGAAAGTTAGGAGAGAGCTCCCTTCACACGGTTGGGGGCAGAGGAGACAGTTATAGAGGGGCAGAGGACACTACTGTGGGGGGAGGGGTGCAGAGGACTCTGAAATGGGAGGTGCAAGGGCACTATAGAGGGGGGGCAGTGAACACTAACGTGTGTGTAGGGGGGGATGCAGAGGACACCACTCTGTGTGGAGGGGGGGATGGCAAAAAACTCTGTAGTGGGGGCAGAGGGCACTACAGGGGGGGAGGACAGTGAACACTACTGTGTGGGGGAGGCAGAGAACACTACAATCGGGGGGCATAGTATATTACTGGGGAGGGGGATGATATGAAAGGGAGCAGAGGACACATATGTCGGGGGGTGCAGATGATACTACTAAGGGGGGGGGAGTGATTTAAAGCAGAGCAGAAGACACTATTGTGGTGACACACTAGGTGTTTTTATTGGGGACTTTATTAATTTTTTTTTTTAAAGGGCAGCAACAACGCACAACCAGCCCCCCCCCCCCATCCCCTGGAGTTCTTTGATTTCCTCCATGGTATGGTCCATGGAGAGGTTGCCTACCTCTGTTCTATGCCTACATTTTTAGTTGTTTGGTATCTCTCTGTTTGATTTGTCTGGAAGCGCACTTGTTTCTTGTATGTATGTCTTAAGTAATGACAAAGTTACTGCTGAATGAACAGGTCCATAGCAGGAATGCAAAAATGTCTCTGCTCCATAGGGGGTGAATTGGGGGCGGGGGGGCAAAGTAGTAAATAACAAAATAATACAGAAATAATAAAAAAAAAACTGAAAAATGTATTTTTGATCCCAGACAGTAGAACATGTTCCATGGTGGTGATAGCACTCCATGCGATGTACTTTGGTGACCCCACTGGTGGCTCCCTTACCTCTGGGGCCCCTGTAGATGTGTTCACAGACTTTCTCAGCCCCCCCATCTACTGACATCGCTCTTCTGCTCAGTTTCAGAAGTTGGATCATTGGCGGGTCAGTTCAATAAAACAGAATTCTTGTGGTATTTTAATTACTGAGCTGTATGTTTTTTTGTATGCTTGGAAATGATGAGAAGATTGGCGTGTGCTAAAATCATGAAGACGGATGAGTGCATCGCGGTGATCTGGGCCCCAATGGTGGTCGGCTTATTATTGAAGGTCCGGCCACAATCACTGCCTGGATTCAGCTTCAGGTTTAAACCCAAAAACAAACATTTATTGTTTTGCAGCTTACCGATCATTAGATGGGATGGCTGCATTCGTTTTACTTCCTTTATTTTCACCTGGTGAGCTGGCCAGTAATTCTGTTGTTTTTCCAAAGAACATGCTGTAAACCATTTACTACTGGCAGGGGTGCCTACAATGATCGGCTTTTACTTATTGTTAAAAAACATTTATCCCAAAAGGAACAAAACTGTTACTGTTACCTATAACGCTGCCACCTCCCCCTCTCTCCCCCTCTCTGTTGGGGTCCCCCAAGGCTCTGTCCTCGGGCCCCTTCTCTTCTCCATCTACACCTCCTCCCTCGGCAAACTGATACACTCCCACGGCCTCAACTACCACCTCTACGCCGATGACATGCAAATTTACCTCTCCACCCCCCACCTCACCCCTTCAGTCTCCGCCCGAATCACACACCTACTGAACGACATATCAGACTGGATGTCGCTCCATTTCCTCAAATTGAACCTTTCCAAAACCGAGCTCCAAGTTTTCCCCCCAGCCCGCGCCCCCCCCCCTCTCCATCACGACCAACAACGCCACCATCAGTCCCACCCCGCAAGCCAAAGTCCAAGGTGTCACTCTAGACTCAAACCTATCCTTCCAACCCCATGTCCAATCGTTGGCAAACTCATGCAGGCTCCACCTCCACAACATCTCCAAAATACGTTCGTTCCTAACCCCAGACACTACTAAACTACTCATACACTCCCTTATTATCTCACGTCTGGACTACTGCAACTCCCTCCTCACCGGCCGACCTCATCACAGACTATCCCCGCTCCAGTCTATCCTGAACTCAGCGGGCAGACTCATCCACCTCACCAACCGCTCCGTATCTGCCACCCCCCTCTGTCATTCCCTCCACTGGCCTCCACTCAGTGTCCTCCACCCCTCTCTGCCAATCCCTCCACTGACCTCCATTCAGTGTCCTCCATCCCTCTCTGCCAATCCCTCCACTGGCCTCCACTCAGTGTCCTCCCCCCTCTGCCAATCCCTCCACTGGCTTCCACTCAGTGTCCTCCACCCCTCTCTGCCAATCCATCCACTGGCCTCCACTCAGTGTCCTCCACCCCTCTCTGCCAATCCCTCCACTGACCTCCACTCAGTGTCCTCCACCCCCCTCTGCCAATCCATCCACTGACCTCCACTCAGTGTCCTCCACCCCTCTCTGTCATTCCCTCCACTGGCCTCCACTCAGTGTCCTCCACCCCCCTCTGTCATTCCCTCCACTGGCCTCCACTCAGTGTCCTCCACCCCCCTGTGTCATTCCCTCCACTGGCTTCCGATTGCCCAGCGCATTAAATTCATACTACTAACATTGACATACAAAGCCATTCATAACTCCACCCCAAACTACCTCACTGACCTGATACCCAAATACCACCCAACCTGTACTCTTCGCTCCTCACAAGACCTCTTACTTTCTGGTCTCCTCCTCCCACGCCCAACTGCAGGACTTCTCCAGGACTTCCTCCATACTCTGGAACTCACTACCCCAATCCATCAGACTGTCACCTACCCTCCTCACCGTTAGGCGCACCCTGAAAACCCATCTCTTCAGGGAAGCCTACCCCACCCTCACCTAACAGCTGATCTCCTCCTCTCCTCCTACCACTCCATCCCCCACAGCCACTTCCTCCTGTACCACTATCCCCTCCCTCCTAGATTGTAAGCTCCAAGGATCAGGGCCCTCGATCCCCTCATGTATTGTATTGTTACTTTATTGTCTCATGTTCTGTCCCCCTCTGTAATGTACAGCGCTGAGCAAACCTCTTGCCGCTATATAAATCCTGTATAATAATAATAATACTAATGTAACGGATTATAAAGTGTGTGCTGAAGTTTGGCTTCAATGTGTTAGTGTATCTAAATCTGCTGTGCCACCCCCCCATGCTCCTTCCTCCAGAGTGGGGGTGTTCTAATACAGGAGGTGTGCTACTGGCCAGATCTGGGACACTGCTAGGCACACATGGATGTTAAGGGGAGACTCTAATGGCCACATGTGGATATAAGGGGGAACTCCGCTGGGCCCTCCTGGATATAAGGGGGGAACTGTTCTGGGCACTCCTGGATATAAGGGGGGAACTGTTCTGGGCACTCCTGGATATAAGGGGGGAACTGTTCTGGGCACTCCTGGATATAAGGGGGGAACTCCGCTGGGCACTCCTGGATATAAGGGGGGAACTGTTCTGGGCACTCCTGGATATAAGAGGGAACTCCACTGAGCACTCCTTTATATAAGGGGGGAACTGTTCTGGGCACTCCTGGATATAAGGGGGGAACTGTTCTGGGCACTCCTGGATCTAAGGGGGGAACTGTTCTGAACGCTCCTGGATATAAGGGGGGAACTGTTCTGGGCACTCCTGGATATAAGGGGGGAACTGTTCTGGGCACTCCTGGATATAAGGGGGGAACTGTTCTGGGCACTCCTGGATATAAGGGGGGAACTCCGCTGGGCACTCCTGGATATAAGGGGGGAACTGTTCTGGGCACTCCTGGATATAAGAGGGAACTCCACTGAGCACTCCTTTATATAAGGGGGGAACTGTTCTGGGCACTCCTGGATATAAGGGGGGAACTGTTCTGGGCACTCCTGGATCTAAGGGGGGAACTGTTCTGAACGCTCCTGGATATAAGGGGGGAACTGTTCTGGGCACTCCTGGATATAAGGGGGGAACTGTTCTGGGCACTCCTGGATATAAGGGGGGAACTGTTCTGGGCACTCCTGGATATAAGGGGGGAACTCCGCTGGGCACTCCTGGATATAAGGGGGGAACTGTTCTGGGCACTCCTGGATATAAGAGGGAACTCCACTGAGCACTCCTTTATATAAGGGGGGAACTGTTCTGGACGCTCCTGGATATAAGGGGGGAACTGTTCTGGGCACTCCTGGATATAAGGGGGGAACTGTTCTGGGCACTCCTGGATATAAGGGGGGAACTGTTCTGGGCACTCCTGGATATAAGGGGGGAACTCCGCTGGGCACTCCTGGATATAAGGGGGGAACTGTTCTGGGCACTCCTGGATATAAGAGGGAACTCCACTGAGCACTCCTTTATATAAGGGGGGAACTGTTCTGGGCACTCCTGGATATAAGAGGGGAACTGTTCTGGGCACTCCTGGATATAAGGGGGGAACTGTTCTGGACGCTCCTGGATATAAGGGGGGAACTGTTCTGGACGCTCCTGGATATAAGGGGGGAACTGTTCTGGGCACTCCTGGATATAAGGGGGGAACTGTTCTGGGCACTCCTGGATATAAGGGGGGACTGTTCTGGGCACTCCTGGATATAAGGGGGAACTGTTCTGGGCACTCCTGGATATAAGGGGGGAACTGTTCTGGACGCTCCTGGATATAAGGGGGGAACTGTTCTGGGCACTCTTGGATATATGGGGGGAATTATTCTGGGCACTCCTGGATATAAGGGGGAAACTGTTCTGGGCACTCCTGGATATAAGGGGGAAACTGTTCTGGGCACTCCTGGATATAAGGGGGGAACTGTTCTGGGCACTCCTGGATATAAGGGGGGAACTGTTCTGGACGCTCCTGGATATAAGGGGGGAACTGTTCTGGGCACTCTTGGATATATGGGGGGAATTATTCTGGGCACTCCTGGATATAAGGGGGGAACTGTTCTGGGCACTCTTGGATATATGGGGGGAATTATTCTGGGCACTCCTGGATATAAGGAGGGAACTGTTCTGGGCACTCCTGGATATAAGGGGGAAACTGTTCTGGGCACTCCTGGATATAAGGGGGAAACTGTTCTGGGCACTCCTGGATATAAGGGGGAAACTGTTCTGGGCACTCCTGGATATAAGGGGGGAACTGTTCTGGGCACTCCTGGATATAAGGGGGGAACTGTTCTGGGCACTCCTGGATATAAGGGGGAAACTGTTCTGGGCACTCCTGGATATAAGGGGGGAACTGTTCTGGGCACTCCTGGATATAAGGGGGGAATTGTTCTGGGCACTCCTGGATATAAGGGGGGAATTGTTCTGGGCACTCCTGGATATAAGGGGGAACTCTGCTGGGCACTCCTGGATATAAGGGGGGAACTCTGCTGGGCACTCCTGGATGTATAAGTCTGAACTGAGCTCCTGGATGTAAAGGGGGGACTCTACTGGCACTCCTGGATATAAGGGGAACCTACTGGGTACTTCAGGATGTAGATGGGGGACTCCGATGGGCACTCCTGGATCTGATGGGGGATTCTTTATTAAAAGAGAAATAAAAAGTACTAACCAGCTATACTCACCTAGATGGCTGCAGCATCAATGCGATGTTGCAGCTGTCCCCCACTGCCTCTACATCGAGAAATGAGCCATCGAAGACCCTTGATTGATTAGTTTGAAAGTCTGCTCTTAGCACGGAGCTCTGTGTTCTGCCCCTCCAGCGTTCACTGGAGTGCCAAGCTGTGGAGGGGGCGGGATCAGCTGGCTCAGGCTCTCAGCAATGCATCTGGGTCAGGCATCTGGGCAGATGCCGACATTATTGTCAGAATCCCTGCTGATCCTGGAACCTGGTCTCCGTGCTGTCTGCCTGGCAGTACTGGGGTTGTTGGTTCAAATCAACCACAGCACCACCTGCCTGGAGTTTGCATGTTCTCCCTGTACCTGCGTGGGTTTCCTCCCACACTCCAAAGACATGCTGGGTGGTTAATTGGCTCCTGTATAAATTGTCCCTAGTATGAGTATGTATGAATGTGAGTTAGGGACCTTAGATTGTACGCTCCTCAGGGGCGGGGACTGATGGGAATGTACAATATATATGTAAAGTGCTGCGTAAATTGACGGCGCTATAGAAGTACCTGCAAAAAAACCGGCTGGTAGGGGCCCCAGTGCATGACTTTGCCTCTCCAAACATGAAAAGGTTTCTGATTGAGTACTACTTTCTGTAGTGGTAGCTGCCCTACCAAATACAGAAAGTCTACGTATTCTTTCCACTTTTGGGTGCGTACAAGAAGCTACGTTTGACTGAACAGTTTTTAGAACCTACAAATTAGAAATTCGTAGCTTACTTTTCACCCTGAGGTCATCACAGAGGACAAGGGGGCGCTCTTTACGTCTGGAGGAAAAGAAATGTCATCTCCAAACACGGAAAGGTTTCTTCACAGTAAGAGCTGTGAGAATGTGGAATAGACTCCCTCCAGAGTTGGGTGTGGCCAGCTCAGTGGATTGCTGGAGGAAAGTCCTGGATTCTTTCTTGGATACACAGAATATAACTGGATAGAACATTTATAGGGAAAGGTGATCCAGGGAATATCCGATTGCCTCTCGGGGGATCAAGAAGGGATTTTTTCCCTGCAGGAGCAAATTGGATCGTGCTTTGCTGGGGTTTTTTTTGCGTTCCTCTGGATCAACTGTGGGTGTAGGATTATAACTTTTTATTTATTTATTTTTTATTGGTTGAACTGGATAGATTTTTGTCTTTTTTTCAGCCAGACTAACTATGTAACAATTTGGATCATACTTTGCTGTTTTGTTTTGTTTTTTGCCTTCCTCTGGATCAACTGTGGGTGTAGGATTATGACTTTTTTTTATTTTTTTATATATTTATTTTTTATTGGTTGAACTGGATGGACTTGTCTTTTTTCAGCCAGACTAACTATGTAACTAAGATGTTATTAAGATGGCCCTGCTGGAGCCAACATTCAATGACGGTGACTAGTCCTTTGCTTGCCTTTCTTGCGTTCAGTTTTCACAATACAGGTCCTCTTTAATAGAAGTGAATAAGAAGAATGAATGGAGGAGGAAAGAACTGTGATGTAAGGTCGAGTCATGTTTCAGGCTCCATGGCCCCTCCTTGCTGTAAGGTATAAGACATAAATATTATTATTATACAGGATTTATTATTATTATTATTATTATTATTATACAGGATTTATTATCATTATTATACAGAATTTATTATTATTATTATTATTATTATAGATAATTTATTAGTATTATTATACAGAATTTATTATTATTATTATTATTATTATTATTGTTATTATTATTATACAGGATTTATTATTATTATTATTATTATTATTATTATACAGGATTTATTATTATTATTATTATTATTATAATACAGAATTTATTATTATTATTATTATACAGAATTTATTATTATTATTATTATTATAATACAGAATTTATTATTATTATACAGAATTTATTATTATTATTATTATTATTGTTATTATACAGAATTTATTATTATTATACAGAATTTATTAATATTATTATTATTATTATGATTATTATTATTATACAGAATGTATTATTATTATACAGAATTTATTATTATTATTATTATTATTATTATACAGAATTTATTATTATTATACAGAATTTATTAATATTATTATTATTATTATGATTATTATTATTATACAGAATGTATTATTATTATACAGAATTTATTATTATTATTATTATTATTATTATTATACAGAATTTATTAATATTATTATTATTATTATGATTATTATTATTATGATTATTATTATTATACAGAATGTATTATTATTATACAGAATTTATTATTATTATTATCATTATTATACAGAATGTATTATTATTATTATTATACAGGATTTATTATTATTATTGTTATTATTATTATTATACAGTATTTATGGCGCCAACAGTTTGCTCAGCGCTGTACAATATAACGGGAGATAATACAGCAACAATACAGATCAATACAAGAGGGATAGGAGGCACTGATCCTGGGAGCTTACAATCTAGGAGGGAGGGGCTGATCCTGGGAGCTTACAATCTAGGAGGGAGGGGCTGATCCTGGGAGCTTACAATCTAGGAGGGAGGGGCTGATCCTGGGAGCTTACAATCTAATCTATCATGCTATCCTTTGTTGTGTCATCACCCTTGGTTGTGAATTGCACCCGATGGGCTCCTGTGTTCCACACATAGATGGTGCCGTAGACTTCTACTCCGATGCCATATAAAATAATATCTGCAGATACTCCTTTGCAGTCTTTCCCGACCGGCGCCAGCACCATATGGTCACCCTGCGTACATGGCAGCATCTCATGTGTATCATTTCAGCGTACAGCTCGGGTACCGTCAAGAGTTATGGATGAGCCTACACTCGTCCGCGCGCAGGTGCCCGCCGCGCACACCTGGGCTTGGCTGCCTCGTCTCCAGAACACATTGCACGTCCAGCAACTGGCAGGGCCAACAATGGCACCTGGTCTAGAACAGCTTTACGACTGCAACTTTCAAGGGTGCGAACTCGCAGGCCTATTAGTCAACGAGCTGTGAAGCCGCGGGAGGAGAACCCAGATCCAATGAAACCAGCGCACCTCCTGCGCCACGCAGAGACGCGTTCAAACACCGGTAACTATTTAGCAAGGGCAGGCATGAATGTTTAAATAGCACGTAAAAGAGTTCTTAGCTTCCCCCAATTACTCATTCCTTGGCTCCTCCAGCAGGCCAATAATTGTCTTGCTAGGAATATGAATCACCTCTCACTATCTTTATTTGGACGGGATGCCAAAGGAGAAGTAATGGATGGATGGGCGCTCGGGGTCCTCACTGCCTTGGCCAGTAACAGATAACCGGTTACCAGGAATGGAAAGCAATTAGCAGTCTGCAGTCCTTCAAACTGGAATGTCCTTGTTGTCCAATCAGCAGGTCCAGAAGAACCCTTGCTCAGCTCCCACTTATTTCTTGGCAGAAGGAGGAGGCTCTATCACACTTAAAAACATCTGTGACAAGTGTTAAACATACTGATGGCGGACAAAATGTATGGGAGGATAAGAGAAGCCATAAATCATAGTCAGAGTTAAACAGTCAGGCCTGGAAATAACAGCAGGAGACGAGGAACAGACCCCCATGACGTCATGGGAAGCGCAGACAGGTCAGGCCAGGGGGATGTCAAAATCCTGGACAATCTCCGGCTTTGATTTTTCAAAGGAACATTTCAGGAACACTGAGGATTAGGAGAAAGAACACGGCTCAGCAAAGGAGTCTGGGAGGACTAAAAACGAAGGTTAGAATGAGGGGTTTACTTTTTTTTAGGTGTTACATTTTAAAAGTTACATAGTTAGTCTGGCTGAAAAAAGACAAACGTCCATCCAGTCAGGGGCGGACTGACCATTTGGAAACTCGGGCACTGTCCGAGGGCCCGGGGTCAGTAGGGGGCCCCATGAGATGCCCCTGGTACCTTTCATAGACTTTTTTGGGTGTGGTTTAAGTGTGGGCAAGGACACAGGAGCCCCACGATCCCCTATTGCCCGGGGGCCCCATGAGGTGTCAGTCCGCCCCTGGACTGGTGGCTGGTCGGCACGTGGTTAAATCGATGTCTCCTTGTGATACCTGCAAAGTCCTTAAAAAAACTTTTTTTTTTGCATGTGTTTGATGTTAAAATTTTCATTACACATAACAGCTAAAAAAAACAAAAAACAGTAATTTATGACAATCAAAACTGAAATTATTCAAGCGGGGGGGGGTCACCGTTCTAGCAGGAGAGGGATTGGGGCAGGGACTTGTGCTCTTGGCGCCATTACTGACCATTGGCAATGCTCAAATTACATCTGATCTGCACTTCCAGTTCCCTCACTGTAGGTTCCCATAGATGGGTTCTCCAATGGAGCCTCTCCCGACCCTGCCCCGAAGACAGGGGCGGACTGACCATTTGGAAACTCGGGCACTGTCCGAGGGCCTGTGGTCAGTAGGGGGCCCCATGAGATACCCCTGGTACCTTTTTCATAGGCTTTTTTGAGTTTGGGCAAGGACACAGGGGCCCCATGATCCCTATTGTCCGGGGGGCCCCATGAGTTGTCAGTCTGCCCCTGCATGCAGTTCAACTATAAAAAAAAAAAAGTTATAACCCTACACCCACAGTTGTTTCAGAGGAAGCAAATATAACCCAGCAAAGCACGATCCAATTTGCTCCTGCAGGGGAAAAAATTCTTTCCTGATCCCCCGAGAGGCAATCGGATATTCCCTGGATCAACTTTCCCTATAAATGTTATATCCAGTTATATTCTGTGTATCCAAGAAAGAATCCAGGACTTTCCTACAGCAATCCACTGAGCTGGCCACAACCAACTCTGGAGGGAGTCTATTCCACATTCTCACAGCTCTCACTGTGACAACAGAAAGAGAAAAGGTATCCAACGCATTTCGGGGGCCACAGTCGCCCTTCTTCAGGGCTTAGACAAAGTTTCCTATAGGACTCTACAGAGAGAATTCTCACCGTACATTTTGTGGGATTGTTAAGGCAACCTTGAAATATATACAGAGAAAACAAATGTTAAAAAGATCAACATTTTATCTGTACAAATTTCTTTTGTCTGACACATTAATGTTACATAGTTAGTCTGGCTGAAAAAAAGACAAAAGTCCATCCAGTTCAACCATTAAAAAAAAAAAACTTATAATCCTACACCCACAGTGGATCCAGAGGAAGGCAAAAAAACCCAGCAAAGCACGATCCAATTTTCTCCTGCTGGGAAAAAATTCCTTCCTGATCCCCCGAGAGGCAATCGGATATTCCCTGGATCACCTTTCCCTATAAATGTTATATCCAGTTATATTCTGTGTATCCAAGAAAGAATCCAGGACTTTCCTACAGCAATCCACTGAGCTGGCCACACCCAACTCTGGAGGGAGTCTATTCCACATTCTCACAGCTCTCACTGTGACAACAGAAAGAGAAAAGGTATCCAACGCATTTCGGGGGCCACAGTCGCCCTTCTTCAGGGCTTAGACAAAGTTTCCTATAGGACTCTACAGAGAGAATTCTCACCGTACATTTTGTGGGATTGTTAAGGCAACCTTGAAATATATACAGAGAAAACAAATGTTAAAAAGACTCTACAGAGAGAATTCTCACCGTACATTTTGTGGGATTGTTAAGGCAACCTTGAAATATATACAGAGAAAACAAATGTTAAAAAGATCAACATTTTATCTGTACAAATTTCTTTTGTCTGACACATTAATGTTACATAGCTAGTCTGGCTGAAAAAAAGACAAAAGTCCATCCAGTTCAACCATTAAAAAAAAAAAAACTTATAATCCTACACCCACAGTGGATCCAGAGGAAGGCAAAAAAACCCAGCAAAGCATGAGCCAAGTTGCTCCTGCAGGGGAAACAATTCCTTCCTGACCCCCCGAGAGGCAATTGGATATTCCCGGGATCAACTCTCCCTATAAATGTTATATCCAGTTATATTCTGTGTATCCAAGAAAGGATCCAGGACTTTCCTACAGCAATCCACTGAGCTGGCCACAACCAACTCTGGAGGGAGTCTATTCCACATTCTCACAGCTCTTACTGTGAAGAAACCTTTCTGTGTTTGGAGATGACATTTCTTTTCCTCCAGACGTAAAGAGCGCCCCCTTGTCCTCTGTGATGACCTCAGGGTGAAAAGCAAGCTCCGAATTTCTAATTTGTAGGTTCTAAAAACTGTTCGGTCAAACGTAGCTTCTTGTACGCACACAAAAGTGGAAAGAATATGTAGACTTTCTGTATTTCGTAGGGCAGCTACCACTACAGAAAGTAGCACTCAATCACTTTTTTTCCTGGCACCAACATGGCTAAATTCCACCACATTTATGCTTCCATGGATTAGTGCCGGAAAAGAAAAATTATGGTAAGTATTTGAAACAATTTTCTGCTTTCTTAGTGCTAACATGACATCATACATGTGGTGGGATGCTGATATGGCTTGGCACCAAGAAGATAAAATTAAGGTAAGAATTGAATACAATTTTCTATTTTCCAGGTGCCAACATGGCAGCATACATGTGGTAATATGCTGCCATGGATTGGGGCCAGAAAAGGAAATTTAAGGCAAGAATATGATGCAATTTTCCATTTTTCTGGCTCCAACACAGCAGCATATATGTGCTAGAATGCTGCCAAGGATTAGCACCAGGAAAGAAAAATGAAGGCAAGTATTTGATACAATTTTCCATTCCCAAAGTTTTGTTCAAATCTTTTCAATTTAAAGTGACACTAAAGCTTTATTTTTTCAAATATTAACCCCCTTAGTGGTATTCCTGAGTGTAGTTCGGGGTAAAATTTGAGTACCAAGAGCGGTATCCCCCCCCCCCAAGCTATACTCGGGCTTACCATGCGGCGTTGCTCAGGGAGTCCCTGCAGCACTTACCTTGTCCTTCGCTCCCGCAATGCGTCCCCTGCAGCGTCCGGAGATTTGAAATTTTTTAAAAATGTCATTTTTGCTGTCATTGCTGTTTCAAACCATTTCACATATATTTTGTCCCGACTGCTTTGTCCGGCTCCCTGCCTGCATTTTTACCGCCCTTTCTGCCTGGAAACTGAGAAACGTCCATGGCGTCCAAAAGGCGTCCCTTTAGGTCAGACGCGGTTTTAGACCGGCTAGAGAACAGCGATAGTAAATCAGAACCACTTGCAGAATTGAGTGATAATGATTGGTGGGGGAAATTCCTCATCAGACACTGAAAACGATTCTGCGACTGAGCTCAGCGATGGGCCAACTTGGCGCTCTATTTCACATTTCAGTGTTTTTGGTGATTATATTATTGAATTACATTTATTATTATTATATTATTATATTTTATGATTATTTATTAAATTATAATTTATGGTTTCGAGTTTCAAGTTTTATCCTCCCCGGGATGTTTACTAGACTCTTGTCCGGACAGATTTCAGGGAGTTATTCCTAAAAATTACAGGCCGACAATAAAAAACAACATATTTCCATGCAAAAAAATGTACCGCTTTGAGCACAGAAATACGGACATCATCAGACCGCTAGGGAGGTTAAATAACAAACATGTCTAGACTTACCTGCTCTGTGCAGTGATTTTGCACAGAGCAGCCCCAATCCTCTTCTTTTCGGGTCCCCACCAATGCTCCTAGCTCCTCCCCCTCAAGCAGTGCCCCCAGGGAAAGCCACTTTCCCTGGGGGCACCGATGCATGCTTATTCCCGAGCCACTGCTCTATGCGTTCCCAAGACACAAAGAGCATGATTTCGGCCCCCCTGCTCTCTCCTCATTGGCTCGCTGGCTGTGATTGACAGCAGCGGGAACCAATAACCAATGACTAGGAAGAGTCCCTAGACAGCAGAGGCCATAGAGAATGTCGTTGGATTAGAGGGAGCTCCGGTAAGAATCGGGGGGGCTGGAGGGGCCACTGTGCACAAAATACATGAACATAAAAACCTTGAGTCTTTAGAACCACTTTAAGAACATTTGTTCGAATTTGTAATCATTAGCGGTGGTGGTGGTGGTGGTGGGGGGGGGTCAAGTCAACATTTGGTTTTTTGGTTTCAATCATGTGAGTAGAACATTTTTCTTAAATAAATAAAATATTCACTGGTACGAAATTAGAGAGCCAGGAGGAGGGGTTTGCTGAACTAAGCACACCCTCCTGCCTGTATGCCTAAGCTAAGGGAAGATGGATTCCAGGAAGCAAATGCTATATAAATCATCCGCCCTTATTCAAGATGGCCATGGACAGAAATGCTAGGGAGGTGTTTTTCAAAGTGTTTTCTCAGAAAAAAAAACATGGAGACATGGATGGGGGGACATGGATGGGGGGGGCATGGATGGAGACATGGATGGGTGGGAGAGTTTACTTTAAATACACGACTCAAAAGAATGAAAAGAAGACTTTGAGAACCCATCAGATCCCAATGTGGAGGAATCACCTGCTGGATCTCTATCCTGACATGGACGGGGGATGGGTGAGGAACGTAAGGACGCCCCATCATTGGATGGAAATGAAAATGATTGACTTACAGAGGACTGAATTCAAAGACACCCCGAAAATCAAAGTGAAAACATGATGCAACAGGCGAGTCCATTTTGCTGAAATTGCAGCAACTCAGAATGGTCCTCAGTAGTCTGTGTGGCCCCCACGTGCTTGTATGTATGCCTGACAACATGGGGGGGGACTCCTAATGAGACCACGGATGGTGTCCTGGGGTGTTTCCTCTCAGATCTGGACCTGGGCATCACTGAGCTCCTGGACAGTCTGAGGTGCAACCTGGCGGCGTCGGATGGACTGAAACATGACATCCCAGAGGGGTTCTATTGGATTTAGGTCAGACGAGCGTGGGGGCCATTCAATGGTATTATTTCCTTTATCCTCCAGGAACTGCCTGCATACTCTCCCCACATGAGGCCGGGCATTGTCCTCCACCAGGAGGAATCCATGACCCACTGCACCAGTGTAGGGTCTGACAAAGGGTCCAAGGATTTCATCCCCATATCTAATGGCAGTCAGGGGGCCATTGTTTAGCCTCCCCAGACCATCATTGACCCACCAACAGTCATGCTGAACGATGCTTCAGGCAGCATTATGTTCTCCACGACTTCTCGAGACCCTTTCCTATCTGTCACATGTGCTCAGGATGAACCTGCTCTCATCTGTGAAAAGCACAGGGTGCCAGTGGTGGACCTGCCAATTCTGGGGTTCAATGGCAAATTCCAATCCAGCTCTATGGTGCCGAGCAGTGAGCACAGGGCCCACTAGAGGTCGTCGGGCCCTCAGGACACCCTCATGAAGTCTGTTTCTGATTGTTTGGTCAGAGACATTCACACCAGTGGCCTGCTGGAGGTCATTTTGTAGGGCTCTGTCAGGGCTCATCCTGTTCCTCCTTGCACAAAGGAGCAGATACCGGTCCTGCTGATGGGTTAAGGACCTTCTACGGCCCTGTCCAGCTCTCCTAGAAGAACTGCCTGTGTCCTGGAATCTCCTCCATGTTCTTGAGACTGTGCTGGGAGACACAGCAAACCTTCTGGCAATGGCAGGTATTGATGTGCCATCCTGGAGGAGTTGGACTGCCTGTGCAACCTCTGTAGGGTCCAGGTATGGCCTCATGCTACCAGTAGTGACACTGACCCGAGCCAAATGCAAAACGAGTGAAAAACAGTCAGAAAAATGAGATGGGGGAAAAAAATGTCAGTGACCTCCACTTGTAAAACCATTCCTGTTTTGGGGGTTGTCTCATTGTTGCCCATCTAGTGCACCTGTTATTAATTTCATGAACACCAAAGCAGCTGAAACAGATTAACAACCCCCTCTGCTACTTACCTGACCAGATCCATATCCCAGGAGTGTCATAGACTTGATGCGGCTCGGATTAACAAGTCTTCCTTTAATATTTTTGAGCCGTGTATTAAAAATGCATCAATTAGCGTTTTTGGCTTGTAGTCCCACTTTAGATAACATCTCCACCCTGTCTGGTGTCAGTCACATGTTAGTGCTGCATGCAGAAAGAGGGAGTGGATAGAGATAGAGGGGAGGGCTTAGCTGTTGACATCTTACAAAAAGTCATCATATGCATATTGGTAATGGTGCCCCATAGTCAGCTGGGGGTGGGGGGGGGGGGGGACTTCTTTGACAGAGACGATGAACCTGATTGGGAAGGTGTTACCTTGTTTACATGGCTGTGGAATGATAAGGTTCATGTTGAAGCTGAACTCCCGCTGTATTTCATAGTTACTTGGTCCAGCTTGGCACAATACACAAGGCAGTACTGTGACGGGAGTCACTTTGGGTGGGGGGCCCATGGAACACAGCTCACTTTGGAGAGGTGGGGTGACCCCTGTCTCAGCTCCCCATATCCCTCTTATGTGTAAGTCACCCTGTGCCTGTTAGGGGTACAGGGTGGTCTGTCCTGATAGTGTGTAGACATGTATAGGTGGGGTGGGGGGTTGTTCATTGTTTAATGCCATGTGGTCCCATTGTTCTATTGTGTGTCTTGCTTGGGAGCAAACTATTATGGTATGTATGTGTTTGTGTATTGGCTTGGTGGGGGGTGTCTGCTGTGTGTCTCTTGTTACTAAATGTATTGCCCCGCCCTGTGTGTATATCTTGTGTCTGTGTTAAAATAAAGCCGTCCATTTCCTGTTTTAATACGAATCTGGTGCTGTCTCGTCTTGTATGGTCAGCGGTGGGGTCCATGGATCTGTGTTCGGACAGGGAAGCGGGAGTCTAACGGAAATACCCTAGTGCAGTCGGGGTCCGGTTCCGTTACAAGTATCAAAACATTTCAAGGCTGGTTTTGTAACACGCCAACAGATGGCAGCACAAGGCTGCACGCACAGTCACAGGGACCTTCATAAGTCAGTGTGCCAAAAGGCATTGTTCTGTGTACATCGGGAGCTGTGCAACTGGTGCTATTCTGACCACGTGTGTTACCATGTCTGCTATTTCATCACGGGCAGCAAGTTAGAAGAAAAAATTCTGAGTGATACAGGACAAATCTGCCACAGAGATGTTCAACATGGGCAGCAAGTTAGAACAAAGGAAAAATTCTGAGTGATACCGGACAAATCTGCCAGAGACGTTTGCCATGAATCGGCAAGCTTACGGCAATGCTGCAATGAGTCGTTGGAGGTGTTCTGAGAGGCACGTGCGCTTCATGAGCGGAGGAACATCGCTGGAAGACGACGAGAGATCAGGAAGACCTTCAAGTAGCTCAACCACCGAAAATGCCCTCTTCCTAAAGATGAAGATCCAGATCAAAGGTTGCCATTTTGATAACATTGCGGAGATCCAGCGATTTGCCCAGATTTCACGCTTGCTCTTTGTTCTAACTTGCTGTCCATGATAAAATAGCAGACGTGGTAACGCACGTGGTCAGGATAGCACCAGTTGCACACTTCCCAATGTACACTGTATGAAGCCTTTTGGCACACTGACTTATGAAGTTCAGTGCTCCCTGTGCGTGCAGCCTTGTGCTGCCATCTGTTGGCGTGTTACAAAACTAGCCTCCGAGCTTTTTGATACCACCACATAAGTATGTATATCCGCTGGGCTACTGGGGAAGATGACAATCATTGCAGTATTCAACACTACTAAGGTGATAGCTGCACTTTTCCAGGTCCTTGGTTCATCCACAGTGACCTAAATTGCTCGCTTGGCACTGCAGCCATTCACAGAACACCTTGTATTTTCTTTTCCATGAATACAAACCGTTCTCTGATTGGATGAGGTGGAGACTACCCCTCCTCTCCTCCTCATCCAACCAGAGAATGACTTGTATTAATTAAAAAAAAAATACAAGGTGTTCTGTGAATGGTGATAGTGCCGAGTGAGTGCTGTCCTGTAGTCAGTGTGCAGAGGGGAAGTCACGTGACACAGGTCCTCGGACTACTACAGCGACTGTCAGCTTCCTCAGTGGCACCTCAGGCATGAGATATACAGACTTACATTGTGCCAAGCTGGACCAATAGAACTCTACAATACACCTCCTGCCTGGAGGTCAGATTTAGCGCATTGCTGGCCTCTCCCCATCCTCATAGACGAGTGTTCTCATAATCTGATATCTTCAATATTCGGTTCCCATGGGATAACGAAGTGAATGATTGGTAATCAATACAGGAAATTAATCACTGTCACCGCGCAACGACGTCCATTGATTTCTATATGTAGTAATACCCAGAGATATGTACTACTGCGCTGATCCACTTGGTGTGCCACTGATAACACGAATAACGGGCTTTGGTTTCTGTATTTTAGTTCAGTCTGAGTCTGTGATGTCATCACCGCAACCACAAAACTGCACCGTTCCAGGCCAACCGGGGCAGCCACAGTCCTGCCGGCAGTCCTACTCACTGATGGAGTCCTGAACCCTAAATCAAGCTGATCGCCATGTTCTCTCTGGTTGACAAACATTCCCTCTCTACCAATCCCTCCACTGGCCTCCATTCAGTGTCCTCCACCCCTCTCTGCCAATCCCTCCACTGACCTCCATTCAGTGTCCTCCACCCCTCTCTGCCAATCCCTCCACTGGCCTCCATTCAGTGTCCTCCACCCCTCTCTGCCAATCCCTCCACTGGCCTCCACTCAGTGTCCTCCACCCCTCTCTGCCAATCCCTCCACTGGCCTCCATTCAGTGTCCTCCACCCCTCTCTGCCAATCCCTCCACTGGCCTCCACTCAGTGTCCTCCACCCCTCTCTGCCAATCCCCCCATTGGCCTCCAATTAGTGTCCTCCATCCCTCTGTCAGGGATCCCGGCGCCTCGGCGGTGCGCGCATGCGCAGAGCGCCGACTCGTCCGATCCAGCGAGCACTGAATCCTAAGCGATCGCGGCCGCACCAATGAGAGCACAGGGCAGCATATTTAAACCTGCCCTGTGCATCTCCAAATCGCCTTCTGGTCTTGTCCTGTTCCTGTGTTCCTGATTAATCCTGTGTTCCTGATACCTTGTTGCCGACCCAAGCCTGTCCTGATACTGCTGCCTTCTCCTGCTCTGACCCCTGGCTACGTCCTGACTATTCTCTAGCTGCTCCTGATTGCCTGATCTCCCTTTACTGAACCCGGCTTGTGACCTGTTATTCTTCTGCCTGCCGCTCTGCACTGTCTGCTCCGCTGTTACTGACCCGGCCCGTCTGACCATGCATACCTCTTCACATCTGGCTCTCACCTGCTCTACGCCATTGGCTTCCGCCCTACCACAGCTGGTGTTCCTCGGGGGTCGCGACCTGGTCTCCGGCTGCTTCACGTCCATCCCCACCATCAGGGGCTCTGGTGAACCAGCAGACTGAGGCTTAGACTCCACGCCCTGGGGGATTACGGCCAGTGGGCTGCTAGAGGCTACCGCCAGTCGGTCGCTGACACCCTCTCTGCTAATCCTTCCACTGACCTCCACTCAGTGTCCTCCACCCCTCTCTGCCAATCCCTCTACTGGCCTCCGCTCAGTGCCCTCCACCCCTCTCTGCCAATCCCTCCACTGACCTCCACTCAGTGTCCTCCACCCCTTTCTGCCAATCACTTCACTGGCCTCCACTCAGTGTCCTCTACCCCTCTCTGCCAATTCCTCCACTGGTCTCCAGTCAGTGTCCTCCATCCCTCTCTGCCAATCCCTCAACTAACCTCCACTCAGTGTCCTCAACCTCTCTCTGCCAATCCCTTCACTGACCTCCAATCAGTGTCCTCCACCCCTCTCTACCAATCCCTCCACTGACCTCCACTCAGTGTCCGCCACCCCTCTCTGTCAATCCCTCCACTGGCCTCCACTCAGTGTCTTCCACCCCTCTCTGCCAATCCCTCCACTGGCCTCCATTCAGTGTCCTCCACCCCTCTCTGCCAATCCCTCCACTGGCCTCCACTCCATGTCCTCCACCCCTCTCTGCCAATCCCTCCACTGGCCTCCACTCAGTGTCCTCCACCCCTCTCTGCCAATCCCTCCACTGACCTCCACTCGGTGTCCTCCACCCCTCTCTGCCAATCCCTCCACTGGCCTCCACTCAGTGTCCTCCACCCCTCTCTGCCAATCCCTCCACTGTCTTCCCATTGCCCAACAGATAAAATTCAAAACATTAACAATAACATATAAAGCCATTTATAACTCCGCCCCAAATTACATCACCAATCTTGTCTCCAAATATCACCCAAACTATCCTCTCTGCTCCTCCCATGACCTCCTGCCCTCTAGCTCCCTTGTCTCCTCCTCCCATGTTCGTCTCCAGGACTTCTCCAGAGCTTCCCCCATCCTCTGGAACTCCCTATCCCAATCTATCCATCTATCGCCTACTCTGCCCAATTGTAGGCGATCTCTGAAAACCGATCTCTTCAGGAAAGCTTATCCTGCCTTCAGCCAATAATGGAATCTTCTATCTCTCCTATCAGTTCACCCCCCCCCCACCAGCCCCTCCCTCTTAGATTGTAAGCTCCCAGGATCAGGGCCCTCCTATCTCTCTTGTATTGATCTGTATTGTTGCTGTATTGTCTCCCTTTATATATTGTAAAGCACTGAGCAAACTGTTGGCGCCATATAAATCCTGTATAATAATAATATTGAATGAGGTGGCTGCTGTCATCCCACAGAGCTACAACCATTGACGCATTTTGCTGGGCCATGATCCCAAGGCTGGTAGGAGGGGCTCCTAATCTTATAAATATATTACAAACTGAAAATGTTTTTTTTAAAAATCAATCAATATACTCACTCCCGGCTGCTGCTATTCTGAATTATGTAACCATTACCAATCAAGGCTGATGAAATATGGAACAGCTTTCTGCTCCCATAGGACATCAAGTGACGAAACGCGTAGGTAGAGCTTTGGGGGTGACGTCACCACACATGGCGGTTGCTCTCGCGGTCGTGGCCGGAGACAACCCGGTACATGTTTATGCCTTTATACTTGTGTCAGTGGCGATACTTGACCATGTGAGTGATTTTATGGAATTTTATGTCATATATGAGTCTGATGGGTTTACGCTGTGGGAGCTCCCCTCTTCTTTTCCTTTTCAGTGAATGAGAGACACGAGCGTTGTTTTCTGAGAAGCCTGAGACCACCGAATTGCAGAGCAGCGCTCCCGGAGCACCATGCGTTTTTGCTGGTTTATGATTTGACCGGCATATCACTCTGGTGAGTTTATTTACCATATTTTCCGGCGTATAAGGCAACTGGGTGTATAAGACGACCCCCTAATTTTCCAGTTGAAACATAGGTTTTGGGCTATACTCGTCCTATAAGACTACCCCCCTTCCGAGGCAACACCATTTAACCCCTCGCCTACAGGGCACTTATACCCACTTCCCCCCAGGCCAATTTTCAGCTTTCAGCGCTGTCACACTTTGAATGACAATTGCGTGGTCATGCAACACTGTACCCATATGAAATAGGTGGCACTGATGGGCACTGATGAGGAGGCACTGGTAGGTGGCACTGATGGGCATTGACAGGTATCACTGATGGGCACTTAAAGGCAGCACTGATACATGGCACTGACAGGCGACACTGACTGGCACTGATAGGTGGCACTGATAGGCAGCATTGATAGGTGGCACTGACTGGCACTGATGGGTGACACTGAAAGGCAGCTCAGATGGGCACTGATATGTGGCATTGATGTGCACTGGTAGGCACTGATATGTGGCATTGATGGACACTGACAGCTGGCACTGATGGACACTGACAGGTGGCACTGCTGGGGCTACACTGATGATCAGTGTACATGTCCCCTCCGCAGAAAGCCGATTACCGGCTCTCCTCTCCTCTGTCAGTGTGACAGCTCGAGAGGAGAGAAATCCCAATAACCGGCATTTCCCTGTTTACATGTGATCAGCTGTGATTGGACACAGCTGATCACATGACCGAGCCGACATCTTCGACTCTTTCCGTGATCGGTGATCCGCTGTGTCCGAGGGACACATCGCATTGCCGCGCATGCGGGAGAATCAATACAAGAGGACCTGTCCTGCTGAAGCTGCACCAAATAAGGACAAGCAGAGGACAAAGGACTAATCACTGCTATTGCTTGTCTACGTCCTACAGCATTGCTTAGATGGAGCAGTGGAGATCACCCTGTAGATGGAGCAGTGGAGATCACCCTGTAGATGGAGCAGAGAAGAGCGTTCTGTAGATGGAGCAGAGGAGAGCGTTCTGTAGATAGAGCAGAGGAGAGCGTTCTGTAGATAGAGCAGAGGAGAGCGTTCTGTAGATGGAGCAGAGGAGAGCGTTCTGTAGATGAAGCAGAGGAGAGCGTTCTGTAGATGAAGCAGAGGAGAGCGTTCTGTAGATGAAGCAGAGGAGAGCGTTCTGTAGATGAAGCAGAGGAGAGCGTTCTGTAGATGGAGCAGAGGAGAGCGTTCTGTAGATGGAGCAGAGGACAGTATTCTGTAGATGGAGCAGAGGAGAGTGTTCTGTAGATAGAGCAGAGGAGAGCGTTCTGTAGATAGAGCAGAGGAGAGCGTTCTGTAGATGGAGCAGAGGAGAACGTTCTGTAGATGAAGCAGAGGAGAGCGTTCTGTAGATGGAGCAGAGGAGAGCGTTCTGTAGATGAAGCATTGGAGATCATTCTGTAGATGGAGCAGAGGAGAGCGTTCTGTACATGGAGCAGAGGAGAGCATTCTATAGATGAAGCAGAGGAGATCATTCTGTAGATGGAGCAGAGGAAAGCGTTCTGTAGATGGAGCAGTGGAGATCATTCTGTAGATGGAGCAGAGGAGAGCGTTCTGTAGATGGAGCAGTGGAGATCATTCTGTAGATGGAGCAGAGGAAAGCGTTCTGTAGATGGAGCAGTGGAGATCATTCTGTAGATGGAGCAGAGATCATTCTGTAGATGGAGCAGAGGAGAGCGTTCTGTAGATGGAGCAGTGGAGATCATTCTCTAGATGGAGCAGAGGAAAGCGTTCTGTAGATGGAGCAGAGGAGAGCATTCTGCAGATGGAGCAGTGGAGAGCGTTCTGTAGATGGAGCAGAGGAGAGCGTTCTGTAGATGGAGCAGAGGAGAGCGTTCTGTAGATGAAGCAGAAGAGAGTATTCTGTAGATGGAGCAGAGGAGAGTGCTCTGTAGATGGAGCAGAGGAGAGCGTTCTGTAGATGGAGCAGAGGAAAGCGTTCTGTAGACGGAGCAGAGGAGAGCGTTCTGTAGATGGAGCAGAGGAGAGTGTTCTGTACATGGAGCAGAGGAGAGTGTTCTGTAGATGGAGCAGTGGAGATCATTCTCTAGATGGAGCAGAGGAAAGCGTTCTGTAGATGGAGCAGAGGAGAGCGTTCTGCAGATGGAGCAGTGGAGAGTGTTCTGTAGATGAAGCAGAGGAGAGCGTTCTGTAGATGGAGCAGAGGAGAGTGTTCTGTAGATGAAGCAGAGGAGAGCGTTCTGTAGATGGAGCAGTGGAGATCGTTCTGTACAAGGAGCAGAGGAGAGCGTTCTGTAGATGGAGCAGTGGAGAGTGTTCTGTACATGGAGCAGAGGAGAGTGTTCTGTAGATGGAGCAGAGGAGAGCGTTCTGTAGATGGAGCAGAGGAGAGCGTTCTGTAGATGAAGCATTGGAGATCGTTCTGTACATGGAGCAGAGGAGAGTGTTCTGTAGATGGAGCAGAGGAGAGCGTTCTGTAGATGGAGCAGTGGAGAGTGTTCTGTACATGGAGCAGAGGAGAGCGTTCTGTAGATGGAGCAGTGGAGAGTGTTCTGTACATGGAGCAGAGGAGAGCGTTCTGTAGATGGAGCAGAGGAGAGTGTTTTGTACATGGAGCAGAGGAAAGCGTTCTGTAGATGGAGCAGAGGAGAGCGTTCTATAGATGGAGCAGAGGAGAGCGTTCTATAGATGGAGCAGAGGAGAGCGTTCTGTAGATGGAGCAGTGGAGAACATTCTGTAGAACCTGTTACCATTGCAGGGTTGGAGGTTCGGACACAGGAAGAGGACAGGGCATCCCTGCAGGGAAGATTTTTCCAGGATCCAGCTGCCTGAACAACACGGGACACCCCTCATTACAGGTAAGTGATATGACTAGAGCTGTAGAAATATTTTCTTTTTTAAGCAAAACTGCCTCTTTAACGTATTAACATCCAAATTTTCCTTGTTCACTGTATTTCAAAGTACCAAATCAAATCTGTAATTTGCTATGAACTTTGAAGTACATATAGTACTGACAATTAAGATATGAGAAATTTTCGCCTTCATGAGCAGTAATAAACCCCGGCTGTAAAAAGTTTTTACAAGCATCATTTCACCAAGAGTGCGCAATCCAGTCACACGGGCGCCATGAAATCCAGAGCTAACCGGCCACATAAATGAATTATCAAAGCAGATTGTTACACATTTACTGTTAAAGCTAACTGAAGGGATTCTACTAACAGCCCTGTATGGACAGTACGCCAATTCACATTTTTTTTTTTTGCCTTTTCCTTCGTATTAGTCATGCTAGAAAACGGATTGCACCGAATCCAATGTGTAATGTGCCAAAAATGTCAACGATAAAAAAAGATGACTGACTTTTAGGGTCCCAGGAAGAACGGCAGGGCGGTGGCACTCCAGGGGCGGGTTGCCGTTCATAAATGTCACCCGCCATTTCTAGCTGTGCGCGCTCCCTGGGAGCGCGCAGCACCGCGATCCGGTGCCCGCTGTGTCCTCCGGACACAGTGAAACACCAATCGTCGGACGGGACCTCTGTGCGAGGTGCCGATCATGTCATCGCTGATTGGCCAATCAGTGATCACATGCAAAGTAGTAAGCAAGATGTATCTTCTGACATCAGTGCTTACTACGTGTGAAATCTGTGAATGATCACAGAGGTCACATGGTACAGGGCTATTCGCGACAGCCTTGTACCATGTGACAAGCTGTGACCAATCACAGCTCACACAGTAGTTCTCAATGGCTGCAAGAATGCAGACAGAGAGAAAGATAAATGATTGCTTTCTACATCCTATATGGGTGTAAAAGCAATCACTGTAAAAAAAAAAAAAAAAAACCTTCATCACCCCCCACAAGTAGCACAGTGTTACCATGGTGACCCTGTACTGCTAGGGTGACAGTATGTAAAAAAACAAAAAAACAAATAATAATATAAAAAAAAATAAAAATGTAAGAAAAAGTTTAAAAATTATAATTTTAGTTATAAACTAATTTGGGTTATTTTTTTTTTTACTAAAAAGATAACGGAATAAATTTTGGTCAAGATTTATGATGAAATATTATTTATTTGCAAAATTTTATAAGAAAAACTATTTTTTTCAACATTTTTGGACTTTTTCATTTATATAGCAAAAAAATAAAAATCCCAGCGGTGAATAAATACCACCAAAATAAAGCTTTATCTGTCTCAAAAAAATAGTAAAAAAATCATATGGGTACAGTGTTGCATGACCGCGCAATTGTCATTCAAAGTGTGATAGTGCTGAAAGCTGAAAATTGCCCTGGACAGGAAGGGGGGGGGGGGGAGTGTCCGGACTGGAAAGGGGGGAAAGTGTCCGGACTGGAAAAGGTGAAAGTGTCCGGACTGGAAGGGGGGGAAAGTGTCCGGACTGGAAGGGGGGGAAAGTGTCCGGACTGGAAGGGGGGGAAAGCATCCGGACAGGAAGGGGGGGGAAGTGTCCGGACTGGAAGGGGGGGAAAGTGTCCGGACTGGAAGGGGGGGAAAGTGTCCGGACTGGAAGGGGGGGAAAGTGTCCGGACTGGAAGGGGGGGAAAGCGTCCGGACAGGAAGGGGGGGGAAGCGTCCGGACTGGAAGGAGGTGAAAGTGTCCGGACAGGAAGGGGGGGAAAGTGTCCGGACAGGAAGGGGGGGAAAGCGTCCGGACTGGAAGGGGGGGAAAGCGTCCGGACTGGAAGGGGGGGAAAGCGTCCGGACTGGAAGGGGGGGAAAGCGTCCGGACTGGAAGGGGGGGAAAGTGTCCGGACTGGAAGGGGTTAATATTGCTTTAAAACGGCTAAAAGTCAATAGCTCTCTGATACGTCCCGGCGTGGCTCCACAGTACGGATGTCCCCCGTCCAGCACCCATTGCTATTAGTACAATCATAGATTTGTTTTTCCAGTCAACTGACTTTACATAATATAATTTTTGAATGTTGAGGGGAAGAATGTGGAAATGGACTTTCTAGGCACAGAAACTCGCTACACAAAAAGATAAAATCAACGTTCCTTTATTAACATCTTGTATGATATCATTGCACAACTCGCCCACAGCTTGACAAAGGTAGAATATACGCCTTCCAACCTAACCAAGCCTGCTAGGCCACACCCTCCACCATCCCAGCTATACAAAATACACAAACCAAGGTTTTGGAGTCAAAATGGCCGTAGCAGCCTTTTATTAACCAATAAATTATTTCAACACAAATTACATAACATTCCAAATTATAAACAGATGAAAACATGGCGGTCTTTTGAGGGCCATAAACCCAACTTCACTTCTGCGGAAAACATTCCTTCAACTTAGGCCCCCAGCCGCAACCCACCGGCTCTGGGACAACCCTACTGATCCCCAGCCGCAACCCACCAGATCAGGGACAACCCTACTGATCCCCAGCCGCAACCCACCAGATCAGGGACAATCCTACTTATCCCCAGCCGCAACCCACCAGCTCAGGGACAATCCTACTTATCCCCAGCCACAACCCACCATCTCGGGGACAAGCCTACTGATCCCCAGCCACAACCCACCAGCTCAGGGACAAGCCTACTGATCCCCAGCCACAACCCACCAGCTCAGGGACACTCCTACTAATCCCCAGCCACAACCCACCGGCTCAGGGACAATCCTACTTATCCCCAGCCGCAACCCACCAGCTCAGGGACATTCCTACTTATCCCCAGCCACAACACACCGGCTCAGGGACAACCCTACTTATCCCCAGCCGCAACACACCGACTTGGGGACAATCCTACTTATCTCCAGTCACAACCCACCAGCTCGGGGACAATCCTACTTATCCCCAGCCGCAACCCACCGGCTCGGGGACAATCCTACTTATGTCCAGCCACAATGCACCGGCTCGGGGACAATCCTACTTATCCCCAACCACAACCCACCTGCTAAGGGACAATCCTACTTATCCCCAACCACAACCCACCTGCTCAGGGACAATCCTACTTATCCCCAGCCGCAACCTACCAGCTTGGGGACAATCATACTTATCCGCAGCAGCAACACACCGGCTCAGTGATAACCCTACTTAGCCTCAGTGACCTCCATTTTACCTATTCCAAGTTAACCCCTTGTTAACTGGAATGTACCGAGGGGAAGGTCAGCAACTGCTGACAGGATATGGGAAATGGTCAGCTAAGCCTGCCTTCCCGCCTGAGCACTGTCGAGGCCTCCTCCCCCGCCCAAGCACTGCCTCCCCACCTGAGCCCTGGTCCTTCCCACCTGAGCCCTGGTTCCTTCCGCCTGAGCCCTGGTCTCCGCTGCCTGGGGGTGGTGCCGCCCCCCCCCTCCCTTCCTGCAAAATGCTGCCCAAGGCGAATGCCTTGTTTGCCTCATGGTAGATGTGCCCATGTGTCTTGGTAGGTTTGCAGTTGTGCCGTACTCTTTCCATTTTCGGATGATGGATTGAACAGTGCTCCGTGAGATATTCAAAGTGTGGGAGAATTTTTTATAACCTAACCTTGCTTTAAACTTCTCCACAACTTTATCCCTGACCAGACTGGTGTGTTCCTTGGTCTTCATGATGCTCTTTGTTCATGAATGTTCTCTAACAAATCTCTGAGGGCTTCACAGAACAGCTGGATTTATACTGAGATGACATGACACACAGGGGGACTCTATTTACTAATCAGGTGACTTCTGAAGGCAATTGGTTCCACTAGATTTTAGTTAGGGGTATCAGAGTAAAGGGGTCTGAATACAAATGCCGCCACACTTTTCACAGATTTATATGTCAGAAATGTTGGAAACCATTTCTCCTTTTCCTTCCACTTCACAATTATGTGCCACTTTGTGTTGGTCCATCACATCCAATCCCAATAAAATACATTGACGTTTTTTTTTGTAACATGACAACATGGGGAACATTTCAAGGGGTATGAAAACTTTTTTAAGGCACTCTATGCCTTCTGTTTTATCCTATTCTATTCTAAAGTAAACTGAACTCACAAGTCTATTGTAGATTTAGTCATTTTTAGTCGGGGTTCCCTGAGACCAGAAGGCTATTTCAAGGGTTCCTCCGTGTTGGAAAGGTTGAGGAAGGCTGGTCTATATCAATGAACTTCTTGGCATTTTCCGGAAGCAGCAGGAACCTTGTTTATTGTATGATTATTTTTTTTTCTTAATTTCAACCTTTTATAAAATAACAACTAACACATTTGAGACATTAAACGTTTCAGAAAACTTTATTTACATTTGTATTTTTTATATCACCTTAATGTGTGCACAGATGGGTCTCAGCAGGATCTAGGATCTCTCCAGGTCCATGGAGCTTTGGTCTTATAGTGTATGTACGCTAGGGAACAGGGAATTGTTCTTTTTTTTGTTCCCTTTTGGTCTTTTAAAAATACATTGATATAAACATATTCCAGGAATAGAATAGGGGGAGGTTTGAATAGTTTCGCAAACGTCAACTGGGCAGGGCTGACATTACTCAGTGTACAAAAGTGTTGCGTGTTGTCAGCTTCAAACATCACTCAGGAGCTGACTGCATTTCCGGCAAGCCAGCAGGTAACTTTCTGTAGCTGATCTTTCCTGCAATCTCGGTCAGGTTGTAGGCAGGTGCAGTTCACTACTTTGCCATTAGGTGGCTCTATGCCAGAATAGTGTCTGGTTACAGCAGACAGTGTCATCAGGTGTTAGGCCCCTTATAGGTATATAGTCATATATAAAACAGGTAGGGAGGGGCACACTCTCTCTTGGGGCATGGGAGCCAAACCCCCCTTACCTATGTAGATGTAATCAGCAGGCGTGAGCCCTGGACAGGGCAGGAGGCCGGATGGAGTGGACTTGTACACAGGAGGAGCCGGCTGTAGTCATTCTGTACCTTACAGAGGTGGGGGGACTGGGGTGGACTGCAAAAAAGGCCTTTAGTCCAGCCTGGAGATCCCTGTTTTAGGCTGCTTCCCTGGAGAGTCCCGGGAGAGATGTACCTATGGAGGAGGCGTTTGCAGAGAGCACAGTCTTGTGAGTACTAATGACCCTGGGTAAAGGAGAGACTAAAAGGGAGGTGACTGCTTTAGTGTTGCACATGCTTTCACCTGTGACTACTGCGGACCGTCCACTAAATGTGATGTCAAATGACTCTGAAATGTATGTTGATGCGACGTGACTGTATTTCCATTTCCTGGACACCACCAGCAAAATGAAGCAAAACTACTTCATGTGTCGACATTCCTTCCCTGGAGGTCTTTGCTGTAGGCTGGTTTCCAGTAAGACCTGGACCCAGTGTAAGATGGGCATCGTGGTTGCCTAAATTTGGTTCCAAAAGCACATTCCCCCCCGCTCCAGCCCTGCTTTTGCCTTAGGCCTCAACATGACATTCCTGGCCAATGACCTTTGTATCCCCAAAGAAGGAAGGAATTTTCTCACAAGAAGCAGTTTTGATGCACTTTACTGGTGGTAATCAGGAAACGACATTACATTCACATACATAACACATAACACAGTTGATCACATTTAGTGGACAGTCCGCAGCAGTCACATGTGAAAGCATATGCAACACCTTAGTAGTCATCTCCCTTACAGTTTCTCCTTTCACCTGGGGTCATTAGTATTCACAGGACTGGGCTCCCTGACGTCACTTCCTTGCTAGGTACATCTCTCCTGGGTGCCCTGCAGGGAAGCAGCCTCAAACGGGGACCTCTAACCTGGCCTGAAATCTGCCCTATTCTTCTTCTCCATAATGGAGAGAAAGACTACAGCCAGCTCTGCCTGTGTATATGTCCAATCTATCCAATCCACCCAACCTCCTGCCCTGTCCAGGGCCTACATCCTCATGGGTGTGGGGTGTTTAGCTCCCATGCCCCAAGTGCACTAGGGCTCCTCCCAACCTGGCATATAACAGGGTACTGACATCACCGCAGGAGGTCCCTACCTATAAGGGGGCCTAGCACCTGACAATACTCTCTGCTGTAATCGAACACTTCTCTGGTACAGAGCCACCTAATGGCAAAGTAGCTAACAGTACCTGCCTACACCAGGGTTAGAGGCTTCAGCCCTCCCAAGATTTTTTAAAGCAGTAGCATATTTACCACAAGGAAAACAAGGTGTTTGACTGGGGTGACAATTTTCAGGAGGGTGATCTGCCTGCTGTCATAGGACGGCGGCTTCCCCAACAAGCTCATCTGAGCTCCCTGCTTCCCCGTCCAGCTCTCCTGCGGGTTCCCCTGTCCTGCCTTTGCACATCGGGCCAATTCACCTGTCCCCAGCAGGAGCAAGCCATCCCCTCAGTTGGAGTTGAGGAGGACCTGGATGCCCCGGCCATTACATGCTTCATGCCGTAGTAGCACTGCCTGCCCCGTCCTCTGCCTCTGGAGCCGTTCCTCACCCAAAGCTGCCCTCACCGCCATCACTGAACACAGGCTGGAATTCCCTGGTTCTGAGGGCCTCAGCACTCAATGCCAACACAAGAGATCCCACAGTGGGTGGGGTTGTTGGTGGGCAGCGGTGGCAGAGGGTGGTGGTCGGGGGGGGGGGCATTTTGGTGCTGGTAGGGGGCACTCAATTTTAGTGTTGCCTAGGGCAGCACAAGCGGTAAATACACCACTGCTTTAAAGCCTCTGGACTCCAGAAACCAATCTGTGAACTACAAACTCCCCAAAAAAGAATTTCTTTACTCATAATAACCATTCTGGAGGCCCTCAATCCACATCGAGAACTCTGTGTGCCATTTACCTCTTTTTACACAATCTCAGGGCCCAGCATTGTCACATTCCCCATACACTATATTGCCAAAAGTATTGGCCCCGCCCCCCAAATTAGTGGATTCAGGTGCTCCAATCCCCTCCATGGACACAGGTGTATACAATCAAGCCCCTAGGCATGCAGGCGGCTTCTACAAACATTGGTGAAAGAATGGGTCGCTCTCAGGAGCTCAGTGACTCCAAGCGTGGTCCCGTGATAGGTGGCCACCTGTGCAATAAGTACATCCGTGACATTTCCTGGCTACTAAATATTCCATGCTAAAGACCTCCAACCTTGGTGTGGCCTTCAGATGAGCCCAACAACAGTGCGTAGAGAGCTTCATGGAATGGGTTTCCATGGCCGAGCAGCTGCATCCAAGCCTTCCATCACCAAGTACAATGCAAAGTGTCGGATGCCGTGGTGTAAAGCACGCCGCCACTGGACTCTACAGCAGTGGAGATGTGTTTTCTGGAGTGACCAATTACACTTCTCTGTCTAGCAATCCGATGAACGTGTCTGGGTTTGGCGGTTGCCAGGAGAACGGTACTTGCCTGACTGCATTGTGCCAAGTGTAAAGTTTGGTGGAAGGAGGATTATGGTGGGGGGTTGTTTTTCAGGGGTTGGGCTTGGCCCCCTAGTTCCAGTGAAGGGAACTCTTAAGGCGTCAGCATACCAAGACATTTTGGACAACTTTGTGGGAAGGGTTTGGGGATGGCCCCTTCCTGTTCCAACATGACTGTGCACCAGTGCACAAAGCAAGGTCCATAAAGACATGGAGGAGCCAGTTTGGGGTGGAGGAACTTGACTGTCCTGCACAGAGTCCTGACCTCAACCCCATAGAACACCTTTGGGATGAATTAGAGCGGAGACTGCGAGCCAGGCCTCCTCCCCCGACATCAGTGCCTGACCTGACAAATGTGCTTCTGGAAGAATGGTCCAACCTTCCCATAGACACCCTCCTAAACCTTGTGGATGGCCTTCCCAGAAGAGTTGAAGCTGTTATAGCTGCAAAGGGCGGGGCCAACTCAATATTGAACCCTATGGACCAAGACTGGGGGTCCATTAAAGGTCATGTGTGTGGGAAGGGCGGGGCCAACTCAATATTGAACCCTACGGACTAAGACTGGGAGGCTATTAAAGGTCATGTGTGTGGAAAGGGCGGGACCAACTCAATATTGAACCCTACGGACTAAGACTGGGGGGCCATTAAAAGTCATGTGTGTGGAAAGGGTGGGGCCAACTCAATATTAAACCCTACGGACTAAGACTGGGAGGCCATTAAAGGTCATGTGCGGGGGGGAAGGGTGGGGCCAACTCAATATTGAACCCTACAGACTAAGACTGGGGGGCCATTAAAGGTCATGTGCGGGGGGGGAAGGGCGGGGCTAACTCAATATTGAACCCTACGGACTAAGACTGGGAGGCCATTAAAGGTCATGTGCGTGGAAAGGGCGGGGCCAACTCAATATTGAACCCTACGGACTAAGACTGGGGGGCCATTAAAGGTCATGTGCGTGGAAAGGGCGGGGCCAACTCAATATTGAACCCTACGGACTAAGACTGGGGGGCCATGAAAGGTCATGTGTGTGGAAAGGGTGGGCCAACTCAATATTGAACCCTATGGACTAAGACTGGGGGGCCATTAAAGGTCATGTGCGGGGGGGAAGGGCGGGGCCAACTCAATATTGAACCCTACGGACTAAGACTGGGGGGCCATTAAAGGTCATGTCCGTGGAAAGGCCGGCGGCCCAATACTTGGGGCAATATAGTGTATGGTTCCAAGGTATATCAGAAAATATAAAGCAGAAACGTATTGGTTGTATGGAGCATCACAGACAGTTCAGCCCATCTAACTCATGAGGCTCTTTAGGCTTCTTGACAAATAAGTGTATTTATCGGAACACAAACAGGGAACATATTGCCATCCAGTAATGAGTGATATCATTCTCGCTCAGAATGAAGAAATACTCGCGCGTTAAGAGTAATGATTTCACACTGTTTTATAATGTTGCTGTTTATTAGTTATTGTGAATAATGGGATTTTCTGAGAGTGCATCAAATGAAGTACTTAAGCAAGTTTATGGCATTTGTCTATAATAACGTGACATGAACATTCAGTAACGGGCCCATTTCATTATTAGAGGGAAAAGTCATTACGGCAATCCACCTGATTAATGGCACCTTGTATCTGTAAGGCACAGAGTCATGCAAATAAAAGCATTATAAGAGCATGTCGTGTTTTGTCAGATCCTCATATAGCCGGAGCTATTTTGGGGTAAGTAAGCTGGGCTGTGGCCAAGGGTCCTTTATATTGGTTGAATCGTATATTCCGGTGTTGTCCAACGTCCAGCGGCACAGAGAGGCACATTCTCTCTTAGCACTGGCTATACGAAGACCAGAATTTCATTATCAAAACTGCAGTGGATGATGTTTTACACCAGTGGTCTCCAATCTGAGGCCCGCAGGACGGATGCGGTCCTAGCGTGCCTTTATCTAGCTGCTAGATCAGGGGTGGGCAAACTTTTTGACTTGAGGGCCGCAATGGGTTCATATATTGGAACCGGGGGCCGGAGCAAGAGTAGATGAATGATGTGTAGTACTATTCCCCTCCAAGTAGTAAGCCAAGTCCCCCCTGTGTCAATTTACTTACCTTTGCTCCGCGCGTTCCTCTCGCCGTGTTCCCGCGCCGTTCCGGTCTTCAGGGCGGACTGTGAGAGGAGCCTAGCTCCCCTCACGTTCGTCATGCTGCCCCGCCTACACACATCCTGACAGCCAATCACTGGCTATCAGGATGTGAGTTGCATTTGAGCACGCTGAATGATGCAAATGTTTGCCTGCCCTGGCTGTTTTTTTTTGTATCACGCTCCGCAGGCCGTAGTTTGCCCATTGCTGTGCTAGATCATTGTTCTTTCCACTGATTCCTTCCACTGACAAAAATAATTGGTCACTATTCCTTCCACTGATATCAAAGATGGGGCATTATTCCTCCAATTGATACTAGTGATGGGGCACTATTCCTCCCACTGACACCAATGACAGGGCACTATTCCTTCCACTGACACCAATGATGGGGCACTATTCCTCCCACTGACACCAATGATGGGACACTATTCCTCCCACTGTCACCAATGATGGGGCACTATTCCTTCCACTGTCACCAATGATGGAGCACTATTCCTCCCACAGACACCAATGATGGGACACTATTCCTCCCACTGACACCAATGATGGGGCACTATTCCTCCAACTGATACCAATGATGGGGCACTATTCCTCCCACTGTCACCAATGATGGGGCACTATTCCTCCCACTGTCACCAATGACAGGGTACTATTCCTTCCACTGACGTCAATGATGGGGCACTATTCCTCCCACTGACACCAATGTTGGGGCACAATTCCTTCAACTGACACCAACAATGGGGCACTATTCCTATCACTGACACCAATGATGGGGCACTATTCCTCCCACTGACACCAATGTTGGGGCACAATTCCTTCAACTGACACCAACAATGGGGCACTATTCCCCCCATTGACACCAATGATAAGACACTATTATTCCCACTAACTCCAATAATGGGGTACTATCCTTCCCACAGATAGCAATGATGGGGCACTATTCCTCCCACTGACACCAATGATGGGACACTATTCATCCCACTGACACCAATGATGGGGCACTATTCCTCCCACTGACACCAATGATGGGGCACTATTCCTCCCACTGATACCAATGATGGGACACTATTCCTCCCACTGATACCAATGATGGGGCACTATTCCTCCCACTGATACCAATGATGGGACACTATTCATCCCACTGACACCAATGATGGGACACTATTCCTCCCACTGATACCAATGATGGGGCACTATTCCTCCCACTGATACCAATGATGGGGCACTATTCCTCCCACTGACACCAACGATGGGGCACTATTCCTCCCACTGACACCAATGATGGGGCACTATTCCTCCCACTGACACCAATGATGGGGCACTATTCCTCCCATTGACACCAATGATGGGGCACTATTCCTCCCACTGATACCAATGATGGGGCACTATTCCTCCCACTGACACCAACGATGGGGCACTATTCCTCCCACTGACACCAATGATGGGACACTATTCCTCCCACTGACACCAATGATGGGGCACTACTCCTCCCACTGACACCAATGATGGGACACTATTCCTCCCACTGACACCAATGATGGGACACTATTCCTCCCACTGACACCAATGATGAGGCACTATTCCTCCCACTGATACCAATGATGGGACACTATTCCTCCCACTGACACCAATGATGGGGCACTATTCCTTTCTTCCAACCTTCCAAGAGACTCTCTCTCCAGTGATACCAGACAGATCTTTGGCAGATGGCTCCCCTCAATCAGCTTACTGTCGAACTGGGGTCACTCTTTCTAACTTTAGGCTCTCATGTCACCCACCTGAGGCCCGCATGGCAGCAAGTGCCAGGCGAGGCAAGCCTGCCTCCAGCCTAGCTTGGCGCAATCCTCTCCAGGGAAAGACGCTGAACCCATGTCTTCAAGGAACATAAATACCATTCCTAGCATGCAATAGGACTGCCCTCCTCTGCAATTGGCCAGGGCTGTATCCATATTCATCCTGCTCATTTGTCTAGTTCCCTCCCAGGTTCTGGAAGGCTCTCATAGCTTCCTAAAGGTGGGCAGAACTCCAGGCAAACTCAGCAGCACCAGAGCATCATGAGCAGACCTTAATAATCCATCACAGCACTCTGTTAAGCGGAAAGTCCAACTAGATTTTCCTAACAGTCTGTCTGGTAGGAAGAGAAGCACAGATATACTAATCCTACCTATACACATCCCAGCACATATCTGGGAGGGTGCTACACTCAGGTCTCTATTCACAATGCCCCTGGATATTTGGATGCCTCCTTCCAATATCAGACAGACAATTCTCCTGTGAACTCCCCAGACCAGATCTTCAGTGAAATCCCTTGATCAGCTCCAGCTAGTCCCAGAAAAATGCCCCCCCCCCCAGCTCTAGCTTAGATGGAACCTCGATGAGCTCCTGTAAGAACTTCAGCTGCACTGCCCAGAAGATCAGCAGCCGTTCAGACTGGAAACTTCTCCTCCTGGACAAGAACACTGGCCCTAGAGTATTTATGCACTCCTCAACCACCTACTGGGCATTGTTAGTAACCGCCTAGCGGGGCCTCTAGCAGTCCACAGGACAGGATTCCCCAGGGTGCAGAGTCTAAGCCCCAGTCTGCTTGTTCACCAGGGCCCCTGATGATGGGGATGGGCTTGGAGCAGACAGGGACCAGGTCGCGGCCCCTGAGTACACCCGTCCGTGGTAGAGAGATCCGCCAGGGGTATGTGCAGGTAGAGAGCCTGACGTGAAGAGGTGGAAGACGGGATCTGAGCGGGATGGATGGATGGCGGAGTAGTAAGCGTGGTCAAACGGGCCGGGTCGGTAACAGTGGGATCAGCGTAGTACAAGGCGGCAGGCAGAAGAATAGTCAGGTCACTCGCCGGGGTCGGTAACAGAAGTTCAGATCAGGTATGGGGATTATCCAGAAGAGAGGTCAGACTAGTCCGGGGGTCAGAGCAGGAGACGTCAGCGGAGGTCAGGTTCAGGCAAGGTCAGCAACGAATCTCAAATAGCAGGAACACAGGAGCAAAGATCAGACCATAGGGCAACTTGTGTCTGTGCAGGGCTGGTTTAAGTAGCCCGCCCTGCACCTGACAGGCGCAGCCTAGGTCCTAGTGCCTGCCCAGCACCGTCATAGGTGCCGGGTGCGCCTGGGTCCTAGTGCCCTGCTGCCTGTATGTCTTGACACACACCTACGCATGTGCAGACCCATGCGTCGCGATGGTCCCTGACAGGCATCCTCTCTCAGGGATTGGCTGAGACTACAAAAATAGTCAGGCTATGGAACTGCCTCTTCCAGCCCACTACATTCTGGAATCCCCCAGCAGGCAGGGGGAGCAGTTGGCCCTCAGGCAGTGAAGCCTAAAACAGCCCAAAATAATCACCCATTGCTCGGCTGACTACAGAGGAGCCAAAAAAACCCCATAAATTTACCTGACCTTTCTAGCAACCAATCCAGGACGGTGCTACACAAATAATGCCAACCTACAGCTAAACCTGAAGCTCATCTATTATGCCACCTTGGTTTCTTGTATCCCAGTCAAGCAGACAAAATGTCTGCAGCCATAACATATCACATCTTTGATTGGTCGATTTTCCTTCCCATAATCCCCCTGCTTGCGTCTGAACACTCATACATTCTACGAACATAAATTCCTTCTACCCTGGCTGAACTCATTGGTGAGAAGCACTCTGCCAATAAAAGCATTGGCTGATCTATGGCTGCAGTCTATCCCTATGTTTCTGTTACTTTGTCTCCTTATAGAATAATACGCGATTAATTGATTTCCTGTCGCTCGTTTACCAGGGAAAATTAATTTCCCAGCAAACCCAGCAGGGCCGTCCTACACGGGGAGCAATTCAGCCTTAAATTATTCATGGGAGGAAATAGGGATGGACTGCATCAGTGTCACGCTCAGGGCCAGAGACTGATAACGCAGTGTTATTGATACGGCAATATTACTCTCATGCCTCTGAATTATTCAGGTCCACGTCTAAACGAGCCCGCGCTCCGACAGACACCTGCAAGGATCTGAACGAACGGGCTTTGTTCGCTATAGCTGACGGCGCTTTAAAAAGGCAACGGGACGGCCTGCCAATGCCGCGTTCAGCCTTCTCGAAGGGTTTAGGCCAAAATATGAAATGGTTTCACTACTTTGATCTGTTGTTTTTTTTTCAGTGGAGTCTGTAAAAAGAAATGTATGAAAACTTTCCTTGTCCTTGTAGTAGAAGTAATAATGCAAAGGGGGTCATTTACTAAAAACTGGAGGGTGCAAAATTTCCTGCACTTCTTCTGAAAATGCAGCCCGCATGGGAACCTCGGTTCCCACTACAGTTGCATTTCCAGTGCAGGCGGCGTGCCATTAGAACTAAAGGCACCGCAGGTCCGCATTCCTCTAGGCGGGTGGTGCGGCTGCACGGAAAGGGGGTTATTTTCTAAAACTGGAGGGTGCAAAATCTGGGGCAGCTCTGCAGAGAGACCCATCAGCTTCCGGGTTTTATCACCAAAGCCGATGGGTTACTATGCACAGCTGCACCACATTCTGAGGGCTCCAGTTTTAGTAACCCCTGATTCACATATATGCGGCCGTGCGGGCCACTTGTTGTGTGGCCACAAAAGCCCGTTCATTTGAATGGACTCCTGTGCCCCGTGATACACAGGGAAGAAGTCCCTACACTTCTGAAAATGCAGCCCACATTGGAACCTCGGTTCCCACTACAGTTGCATTTTCCAGTGCGGGCGGCGTGCCATTAGAACTAAAGGCACCCGCCCGCGGGTCCGCATTCCTCTAGGCGGGTGGTGCAGCTGCACGGAAAGAGGGTTATTTTCTAAAACTGGAGGGTGCAAAATCTGGTGCAGCTCTGCAGAGAGACCCATCAGCTTCTGGGTTTTATCACCAAAGCCGATGGGTTACTATGCACAGCTGCACCACATTCTGAGGGCACCAGTTTTAGTAACCCCTGATTCACATATATGCGGTCGTGCGGGCCACTTGTTGTGCAGGCACAACAACCCGTTCATTTGAATGGACTATTGTGCCCCTTGATACGCAGGGAAGAAGTCCCTGCACTTCTGAAAATGCAGCCGATGTTCCCAGTACGGTTGCCTTTTCCAGTTCGGGCGGTGTGCCATTAGAACTAAAGGCACCCGCCCACGGGTCCGCAATCCTCTGGGCGGGTGGTGCAGCTGCACGGAAAGGGGATTATTTTCTAAAACTGGAGGGTGCAAAATCTGGTGCAGCTCTGCAGAGAGACCAATCAGCTTCCGGGTTTTATCACCAAAGCCGATGGGTTACTATGCACAACTGCACCACATTCTTAGGGCTCCAGTTTTAGTAACTGCCGGTTCACATATATGCGGTCGTGCGGGCCACGTGTTTCATTTGAATGGACTCCCGTGACACGTGCTGTGATTGGCCAAAGCATTGCACCTGAGCCATATGAGGGATTTCTGTTATCATTAGGATTCAGAAAAGAGCCAAACGACGATGCGATCATAAATGGTAGCGTTGGGCATGATGGTCGAGTTCTACATAAGTTTGTCTCAAACATTGGCCGTTCGTGTGTTTGGTGAACACACGAACGGTGAGGGCATTTGGTGGGATGTTTGCCCTTCATGCCCCACAATGCACTGCGCTCTGACAGTGCATTGCGATTGGCCAAAGCTATGCACTTGAACACAGGTCTGGTACAATGCTTTGGCCATTCACAGTGCATGATGGCATCACAATGGGGTGACCCCGCCCCTTATGACGTCATCACAGCGGCGGGCATCTTGATTGACGTTGGATCTACTTCAGGGGACTTTTTTTATTTTTGTTTTAATAAAGGACTTGTCACAGACTGTCTCCTGTTATTTTTTACACTACACTTTTATTTTGTGAATGGGTAGTAGTACCATGTACCCCATACTCATTCACATGGTGGGGCGGGATCTGGGGGCCCCCTTGTTAAAGCGGGTTTCCAGATTCCGATAAGCCCCCCGCCTGCAGACCCCCACACCCACCGGCCATGGTTGTGGGGAAGAGGCCTTTGTCCCCATCAACATAGGGACATACTCACAGTTGATCCAAAGGAACATCATTGTTTTCTACGTGTGAAATCTGTGAATGATCACAGAGGTCACATGGTACAGGGCCATTCACAACAGCCTTGTACCATGTGACAAGCTGTGACCAATCACAGCTCTCACAGTATTGCAGGAATGCAGCCAGAGAGAAGGAGAAATGATTGCGTTTACAACCTTTATGGGTGTAAAAGCAATCAGTGTAAAAAAAAAAAAATATTCATCACCCCCGCTCAGAATGTGGTGCAGCTGTGTATAGTAACTCATCAGCTTTGGTGATAAAAGCTGGAAGCTGATTGGTCTTTCTGCAGAGCTGCACCAGATTTTGCACCCTCCAGTTTTCGAAAATGGTATGTAAAAAAAAGAAAAAAAAACATAAATAATAATATAAGAAAAATAAAATAAAAATGTAAAAAACTATTTTGAAAAATTATATATTTTTTTAATAAACTAATTTGGGTTATTTATTTATTTATTTTTTTACCAAAAAGGTAGCTGATTACATATTGCCCAAGATTTATGCAGAAAGATTATTTATTTGCAATTCACTTATTTCACTTATATAGCAAAAAAAATAAAAATCCCAGTGTGGAATAAATACCACCAAAAGAAAGTTAAAAAAAAAATGCTAAAAATTTCATATGGGTACAGTGTTGCATGACCGCGCAATTGTCATTCAAAGTGTGAGAGCGCTAAAAGCTGAAAATTGGCCTGGACTGGAAGGGGGTGAAAGTCCGGACTGGAAGGGGGGGAAAGTGCCTGGACTGGAAGGGGGGGGGGGAAGTGTCTGGACTGGAAGGGGGTGAAAGTGTCCGGACTGGAAGGGGGGGGAAAGTGCCTGGACTGGAAGGGGGGGGGGAAGTGTCTGGACTGGAAGGGGGGGAAAGTGTCTGGACTGGATGGGGGTGAAAGTGTCTGGACTGGAAGGGGGGGAAAGTGTCCGGACTGGAAGGGGGTGAAAGTGTCGGACTGGAAGGGGGGGAAAGTGTCCGGACTGGAAGGGGGTGAAAGTGTCCGGACTGGAAGGGGGGGAAAGTGTCCGGACTGGAAGGGGGTGAAATTGTCCGGACTGGAAGGGGGTGGAAGTGTCCGGACTGGAAGGGGGGGGAAGTGTCCGGACTGGAAGGGGGGAAAGTGTCCGGACTAGAAGGGGGTGAAAGTGTCCAGACTGGAAGGGGGGAAAGTGTCCGGACTGGAAGGGGGGAAAGTGTCCGGACTGGAAGGGGGGGGAAAGTGTCCGGACTGGAAGGGGGGGGAAGTGTCCAGACTGGAAGGGGGTGAAAGTGTCCGGACAGGAAGGGGGGGAAAGTGTCCAGACTGGAAGGGGGGGGGAAGTGTCCAGACTGGAAGGGGGGGGAAAGTGTGCGGACTGGAAGAGGGGGAAAGTGTCCGGACTGGAAGGGGGTGGAAGTGTCTAGGCTTGAAGGGGTTAAATCCTTAAATAAAAGACAGTTTTTTTGGCATGATCAGTCATATTTTCAATATTAATGCCAAAAAAGAGTAGGCCATAACAGCCAATTTCAGAACAGTAAAGGGTGACCAGTAAATGGCAGGACCTGGTTATGATGGTTTATTGTGCTTGTTCTTTGTATGTTACATTATTACTATTATTACTATTATTATACAGGATTTATGGCGCCAACAGTTTGCTCAGCACTTTACAATATAATGGGAGACAATACAGCAACAATACAGATCAATACAAGAGGGATAGGAGGGCCTGATCCTGGGAGCTTACATAGTTACATAGTTAGTCTGGCTGAAAAAAAGACAAAAGTCCATCCAGTTCAACCATAGAAAAAAAAAAAGTTACAATCCAACACCCACAGTTTCTTAGTATACAATAGTTACTGTAATAGACAGAAATTGTGTTGTTATATCAGGTGGTGACAGGTACTCTTTAATGTAACCAGGGAAGTGCTGCGTCAGCCATTATTTGTGTCTGACTTATGCCGCAAACATGCAGAAGATGAAGAGCCGCCTCTGCCATCCGTAGACACAGGGGGAGAAGTGTTATCCGAGCCATAATATGTGAGCGATAGCTTGTTAGCGCCATTAAACGTCTCATTAACTGCGAGGACAATGAATTTTTGAGGGGCTTATTGCTGTTATAAACTTTAATCAAGGTTTACAGCAGAGATAATGTGGCCTTTGTGTTTAACGGCCAGTGGGGAAGCTCCGGAGAAATTGTTTTATTGCAGATAATAAGGTGCTGACTCTATTTTTTTCTTCCATATCATTTTCTTACTCCGGCCTAATAGGAGTGGGCCGGCGACTGGAAGACGGAAGGGAAATGAAGGTCTCATCTTGTATGGATAGGAATGTTGTGACATTTACAATTATAATACGTGCCGATGGACAGAACATAAAAGGATTCAACATGATAGTGCTAGGATTGCGTAATCGGTATGATAGTGCTAGGATTGCGTAATCGGTATGATAGTGCTAGGATTGCGTAATCGGTATGATAGTGCTAGGATTGCGTAATCGGTATGATAGTGATAGGATTGCGTAATCGGTATGATAGTGCTAGGATTGCGTAATCGGTATGATAGTGCGAGGATTGCATAATCGGTATGATAGTGCTAGGATTCTATAATCGGTATGATAGTGCTAGGATTCTATAATCGGTATGATAGTGCTAGGATTCTATAATCGGTATGATAGTGCGAGGATTGCATAATCGGTATGATAGTGCTAGGATTGTGTAATCGGTATGATAGTGCTAGGATTGCGTAATCGGTATGATAGTGCTAGGATTGCGTAATCGGTATGATAGTGCTAGGATTGCGTAATCGGTATGATAGTGCTAGGATTACATAATCGGTATGATAGTGCTAGGATTGCGTAATCGGTATGATAGTGCTAGGATTGCGTAATCGGTATGATAGTGCTAGGCTGCCATAATCGGTATGATAGTGCTAGGATTCTATAATCGGTATGATAGTGCTAGGATTGCGTAATCGGTATGATAGTGCTAGGATTGTGTAATCGGTATGATAGTGCTAGGATTGCGTAATCGGTATGATAGTGCTAGGATTCTATAATCGGTATGATAGTGCTAGGATTGTGTAATCGGTATGATAGTGCTAGGATTGCATAATCGGTATGATAGTGCTAGGATTGCATAATCGGTATGATAGTGCTAGGATTGTGTAATCGGTATGATAGTGCTAGGATTCCATAATCGGTATGATAGTGCTAGGATTGTGTAATCGGTATGATAGTGCTAGGATTGCGTAATCGGTATGATAGTGCTAGGATTGCGTAATCGGTATGATAGTGCTAGGATTGCGTAATCGGTATGATAGCGCTAGGATTCCATAATCAGTATGATAGTGCTAGGATTCCATAATCGGTATGATAGTGCTAGGATTCCATAATCGGTATGATAGTGCTAGGATTCCATAATCGGTATGATAGTGCTAGGATTCCATAATCGGTATGATAGTGCTAGGATTCCATAATCGGTATGATAGTGCTAGGATTGTGTAATCGGTATGATAGTGCTAGGATTGCGTAATCGGTATCGGTATGATAGTGCTAGGATTGCATAATCTGTATGATAGTGCTAGGATTCCATAATCGGTATGATAGTGCTAGGATTCCATAATCGGTATGATAGTGCTAGGATTGCGTAATCGGTATCGGTATGATAGTGCTAGGATTGCATAATCGGTATGATAGTGCTAGGATTGTGTAATCGGTATGATAGTGCTAGGATTCCATAATCGGTATGATAGTGCTAGGATTCCATAATCGGTATGATAGTGCTAGGATTCCATAATCGGTATGATAGTGCTAGGATTGCGTAATCGGTATCGGTATGATAGTGCTAGGATTTCATAATCGGTATGATAGTGCTAGGATTGCATAATCGGTATGATAGTGCTAGGATTTCATAATCGGTATGATAGTGCTAGGATTGCGTAATCGGTATCGGTATGATAGTGCTAGGATTGCATAATCGGTATGATAGTGCTAGGATTGTGTAATCGGTATGATAGTGCTAGGATTGCATAATCGGTATGATAGTGCTAGGATTGTGTAATCGGTATGATAGTGCTAGGATTGCATAATCGGTATGATAGTGCTAGGATTGTGTAATCGGTATGATAGTGCTAGGATTCCATAATCGGTATGATAGTGCTAGGATTCCATAATCAGTATGATAGTGCTAGGATTCTATAATCGGTATGATAGTGCTAGGATTCTATAATCGGTATGATAGTGCTAGGCCGTCATAATCGGTATGATAGTGCTAGGATTCCATAACCGGTATGATAGTGCTAGGATTCCATAATCGGTATGATAGTGCTAGGATTCCATAATCGGTATGATAGTGCTAGGATTCCATAACCGGTATGATAGTGCTAGGCCGTCATAACCGGTATGATAGTGCTAGGATTGCGTAATCGGTATCGGTATGATAGTGCTAGGATTCTATAATCAGTATGATAGTGCTAGGCCGTCATAATCGGTATGATAGTGCTAGGCCGTCATAATCGGTATGATAGTTCTAGGCCGTCATAATCGGTATGATAGTGTTAGGATTCTATAACCGGTATGATAGTGCTAGGATTCCATAATCGGTATGATAGTGCTAGGATTCCATAACCGGTATGATAGCGCTAGGAGGAGGTATGTCAATGCAAAAAGTGTCATTTGAAACAGAACAGTCAGTTTTATAGATTTTGACATTTACATGCTTACTGTATCATATCTAGATAATCACGTCTCATCTTGGCACACTGTTTGCGTAAATTGTTCCCTCCAATGAGGGTAGGACCGAGGACAGAAAAGGAGGTGGTGCCAATCTGGTGGGTGTGGCCAAATTGCTCTAACAGTCAGGCTAACGTGAGATGAAAAACTGGCAATATGTCATAGTTACATAGTTAGTCTGATTAAAAAAGTTCATCTACTTCAACCAGCAGGAAAAAATAAATAGAAAACTTTCATATACACAATTCTATACTCACAGTTGATCCAGAAGAAGGCAAAAATATTGTCAGCTTCAATGGGAGGAAAAAATGCCAATGTGTTGGTGTCAGTGGCATGAAGAAGGGAGCTCGGAAGTTGGGATGGGTGCGCTTTGTGGTGTTCCATATTGCAGTGGTGTGTCCAGTAACACTGGATTCCATGAATCTGGTGCTCCTCTGGGGTCTTGAGGCTGCTGTAGGTTGGAAGTTTAGGAATTTCTGAATGATGGGTGTATGGGCCATGTCTGTGGTCGATGTTCAGACAGGGAAGCGGTATCCTAACAGAAGTACTCAGCGCAGGCTGGGGTCCGTTCCATTACACCCCCCATTTCCTTCTCTAGGACCTCTGCTTTAAAAAAAATATATAATGTTTGAAGGTTCTAAGGAATTTTCTAGCAAAAACTACTGATTGTTTCATGAACAAAAAGCACCAGGAAAGGCCGGGTCTTCGAGTGGATCTGACCGGTCACGAGTCTATGATCGCGGGGCAAAAATGCTACAAAAACATCTCAATAGCGGCACAGACAGTGTTAACCTGATTCCAACTGCAGAGTTCCAGAACAAACCCCATAAATGAAGACGGGAAATCAGAGAAAGAGACAGCTGTTCAGAGTTATACAAACATCTTGTAAAAAAAAAAAGAAGAAGTGTTTCATTTTCCAGATCTAACAAATATGCCCGCAGTTTGGACCGATCCTGTCACTTGTATATATTTCTCAGAAGAGCCTTCAAATGAATCACCCCATAAAAGTAACGGGTGTCATATAAACGCATGTGGGCCTTAGATGTTGTCCTGGTGGCTAACCTGATATGGTCTACAGCAGCAGTGGTCTCCAAACTGTGGCCCGGGGGCCAGATGCGGCCCTTTGCTTGATTTTATCTGGCCCTTGGGGTACTATTTCATCTACTGATACCTACAATTAGGTATAGTTCCCCCCACTTACACCAACGAAGGAGGCACAGCTCCTTCCAATGACACCAACGAAGGGGCACAATTCTTCCCAGTGACACAAATGATAGGGTACAATGACATCAATGATGGGGCACAATTCCTCCCAGTGACACAAATGATAGGGTCCAATGACACCAATGATGGGGCACAATTCCTCCCAGTGACACAAATGATAGGGTCCAATGACATCAATGATGGGGTACAATTTCTTCCAGTGACACAAATGATAGGGTACAATGACATCAATGATGGGGTACAATTCCTACCAGTGACACAAATGATAGGGTCCAATGACATCAACGATGGGGCACAGTTTCTTCCAGTGACACAAATAATAGGGTCCAATGACATCAACGATGGGGCACAATTCCTCCAAGTGACACAAATGATAGGGTCCAATGACACCAACGATGGGGCACAATTCCTCCCTGTGACACAAATGATAGGGTCCAATGACACCAATGATGGGGCACAATTTCTTCCAGTGACACAAATGATAGGGTACAATGACACCAATGATGGGGCACAATTCCTACCAGTGACACAAATGATAGGATCCAATGACACCAACGATGGGGCACAAATCGTCCCAGTGACACAAATGATAGGGTCCAATGACATCAATGATGGGGCACAATTCCTCCCAGTGACACAAATGATAGGGTCCAATGACACCAACGATGGGGCACAAATCCTCCCAGTGACACAAATGATAGGGTCCAATGACATCAATGATGGGGCACAATTCCTCCCACTGACACGAAACAATGGAGCATTATTTTTTTCCCACTGATGTCGGGACCTTTTCTACTCCCACTTGCCACAGTCCGGCCCTCGTAAAGTCTGAAGGACAGTACACTGGCCCTTTGTTTGGAGACCCCTGGTCTACAGAGATGACAATATGTGGGTGACTGTCCTCGCCGATATCACCAGGTACATCCTGACTCCATGACATACACAGATTCCCCGCCAACCAACCAATACGTCGGATATGTTTTATGTCTCCATAATGTTGCGTCATATTACATACAAGAGATGTCATTCACACATCTGAACCAGGGGCGGACTGACAACTCATGGGGCCCCGGGCAATAGGGGATCATGGGACCCCTGTGTCCTTGCCCAAACTCAAAAAAGCCTATGAAAAAGGTACCAGGGGCATCTCATGGGGCCCCCTACTGACCCCAGGCCCCCGGGCAGTGCCCGAGTTTCCACATTGTCAGTCCGCCCCTGATCTGAACATTTCTAGGGCTATCAGAGTACAGCAAGCGTGCAATGAGCAATATTCTCCTTAGAGGCAGTAAAGGTGTTCTTCAAACAGAAGAAGAAAAATATATTTGAAATACTACAATTTTGGCCGCATTCAATATATTTCAAAATATATTTCAATAAATATATATATATATATATATATATATATATACACAGTATGTATATATATATACTGCATGTTGAAATGCATTTTTATTACAAAATATATGAAAAATATTTTTAAAAATACATTTTCAAATATACTGTATGTCTGTAAAAATACATTTAATCTACATTTTTGGAATGCATTTACAAATATATGTAAAAATTACTTTTTTATATGTTCAAACAAATCTGAAGAATATATAGAAAAAAAATATTTTAAAAAATATCTTCCATTTTTTGTAATATATAAAAAATGCATTTCAACATGCAGTATATGTATGTGTGTGTATATATATATATATATATATATATATATATATATATATTGCAATATATTTTTAAATATATTGAATACGTCCAAAATTTTAGTATTTCAAATATATGTTGTTTCAGGGGTTCCTCTGTTTTGAAAAGGTTGAGAGAGGCTGATCTACTGATCTACACTAAAGTAGCCAGAGGAACCCCTGAAACAACTTTCCGGTCTCAAGGAACCCCGGCTAAAAATTACTAAATCTACAATTCGTGATACATTCATGTGATGGTGAGTGAGAAGAATGTTCCTCACACTTGTGGTCATTGAAAAGAATTCACCTCTTACAGATCACTAAACTGATCAATGGTGTCAGTGGGAACTTATCTGAAAGTCAGGAATTGCTCAAGGAACCCCTAGCAACCTCTGGAGGAACCCTAGGCTTCCATGGAACCCTGGCTGTGAAACCCTGGTGTACATTGTAGGGGTAAATGTTTATTATCAATTTTGTTGTTACTTGTTATAAAGATCCATCTTAGCTAACCCAACCGAAAGCCTACAAAAACACAACCAAGAGCGAGAGCAATGCCCAAAACAGACAGGACCATAACAACGATTCTCTATACCTCAAGATTATTTTTTTTAAGTAATAATGAAATGAAACAATTGCTAATAATGATAATGGTCAGAAAATAAGGGCAGACAGTTTACATTGCAGTATTCCTTCTCGCGGTGACCAATGAAGAAATTCCGGCCTGCATTGAAATGGAAAAGTGCTGCCTTACGTTGGTGGTCAATGACATTTCCCTTTGCACTGTTGGTCAAAGGAAAAGGAACTTCTCCTTGATTGATGGTCAGGGAAATTCTCCCTTACATTGGTAGTGAGTAGAGAAGAGTTTCCTAGAATAGGTATATAGGTGGTCACTGGAGAAGGGCCTTATACATTCACAGGTCACTTTATTAGGCCCACCTTGCTAGTGCCAAGAAAATCCTCCCGTACACCATGACACCACCACCACCAGCCTGAACCGTTGATACAAGGCAGGATGGATCCCCCACACCATGACACCACCACTACCAGCCTGAACCATTGATACAAGGCAGGATGGATCTCCCACACCATGACACCACCACCACCAGCCTGAACCATTGATACAAGGCAGGATGGATCTCCCACACCATGACACCACCACCACCAGCCTGAACCGTTGATACAAGGCAGGATGGATCCCCCACACCATGACACCACCACCACCAGCCTGAACCATTGATACAAGGCAGGATGGATCTCCCACACCATGACACCACCACCACCAGCCTGAACCGTTGATACAAGGCAGGATGGATCCCCCACACCATGACACCACCCCTACCAGCCTGAACCATTGATACAAGGCAGGATGGATCTCCCACACCATGACACCACCACCACCAGCCTGAAACGTTGATACAAGGCAGAATGGATCCACCACACCATGATACTACTACCACCAGCCTGAACCGTTGAAACAAGGCAGGATGGATCCCCCACAACATGACACCACAACCACCAGCCTGAACTGTTGATACAAGGCAGGATGGATCCACCACACCATGACACCACCCCCACCAGTCTGAACCGTTGATACAAGGCAGGATGGATCCCCCACACCATGACACCACAACCACCAGCGTGAACCGTGGATACAAGGCAGGATGGATCCCCCACACCATGACACCCCCACTACCAGCCTGAACCATTGATACAAGGCAGAATGGATCCATGCTTTCATGTTGTTTACCCCAAATTATTACCCTACCATCTGAATGTCGTAGCAACCAGTCTGCCCATTCTCCTCTGATCTCTGACCTCAACAAGGCATTTTCCTCCACAAAACTGACGCTCACTGGATATTTTCTCTTTTTCGGACCATTCTCTGTAAACCCTAGAGATGGTTGTGAGTGAAAATACCAGTAGATCAGCAGTTTTTGAAATACTCAGACCAGCCCGTCTGGCACCAACAGCCGTGCCATGTTCAAAGTCACTTAAATCCCCTTTCTTCCCCATTCTGATGCTCGGTTTGATCTTCAGCAAGTCGTCTTCACCACATCTAGATGCCTAAATGCATTGTGTTGCTGCCATGTGATTGGCTGACTAGCAATTTGTGTTACTGAGCAATTGAACAGGCGGACCTAATAAAGTGGCCGGTGAGTGTAGGTGTATGGTGGTCAGAAGAGTCTTCTTAGATGCAGTAGGTGTATAGGTAGTCAGTAGAGAAAGGCCTTCTTATATAGGTGGTCAGCGGACAAGGGCCTTATATATTGTAGATGTATATGTGGTCAGTGGAGAAGAGTCTTCTTATATTGGTGTGTTGGTGGTCAGATATGAAGGGTCTTCTTATGTAGGTGTAAAGTTGGTCACTGGAGAAGGTATTTCTTATACAGGTGAATAGGTCAGTGGAGAATAGTGATGGGCTGAACACCCCCCTGTTCGGTTCGTGGCCGGGGACAATTCACTAAGTGGTATCTTACCGCATCCGAGTATGCAATTAAATACCGCCGAGCTACTAAAAACATTTTGTTTTTTCAGCTGGTAGTGGGGTTCCCCACTGACAGCTGAATATAGACGCATGGGGTCCGCTCCCGTCCATACCAAGCCCTTCAGGTCTGGTATGGATTTTGAGGGGAACCCCCACACCAACTTTTTTTTTTTTACAAATGGTGTGGGGTCCCCAAAAATCCATACCAGACCCTTATCTGAGCATGCAGCCTGGCAGGTCAGGAAAGGGGGGGACAAGCGAGCACCCCCCCTCCTGAACCATACCAGGCCACATGCCCTCAACAGGCCCTCCCCTTCCCCAAAGCACCTTGTCTCCATGTTGATGGAGTCAAGGGCCTCTTTCCCACAACCGTGGCCGGTGGTTGTGGGATTCTGTGGGCAGGGGGCTTATCAGAATCTGAACCCCCCCAATATCTTGCTCCCCCATGTGAATGAGTATGGGGTACATGGTACCACCGCTACCCATTCACAAAAAAAGTGTAGTATAAAAAATGACAGGAGACAGTATTTGACAAGTCCTTTATTAAAAAACAAAAATGTAAAAAAATTTCCCCCCCTCAAGTAGATCCAACGTCAATCATGGTGCCTGCTGCCATGGCCGACCTGAAAAAAAGAAAAAAAAATTCTCTGCTCTCGCCGTCTGACAGCTGCGCCAGGAGGACAGTTCATAAATACTGTGAGGATGTCACAAGGGTCACCCCGCCCACTTGTGACGTCATCATGCGCTGTGATCGGCCACAGCATTGCACCTGACCTGTAGTGAGGTGCATTGCTTTGGCCAATCTCAATGCACTGTCAGGGTGCAGTGTATTGTGGGGCGCGGCGGGCGCAAAGCCCACCAAACGCCCTTACCATTCGTGTGTTCACCAAACACACGAGTGGCCGATGTTCGAGTAGAACTAACAAAAAAATAGCCCGGGAAAAAAAAAAACAAATGCAGCCACCACATCTAAGGACTGGCAAGCTGCACTATATTGACATTTTATTCTTGAGTTTAGGTATACGACCAAGGCTGGACTGACCATTCGGGCCCAGGGTCAGTAGGGGGCCCCATGAGATGTCCCTGGTACCTTTCATAGGCTTTTTTGGGGGTGGTTTGAGCGTGGGTGAAGACACAGGGGCCCTATGATTTACAATTGCCCGGGGGCCCCATGAGTTGTCAGTCTGCCCCTGTATCATGGGCGGACTGACCATTCAAGCACTCGGGCACTGCCCGAGGGCCCGTGGTCAGTAGGGGGCCCCATGAGATGCCCCTGATACCTTTCATAGGCTTTTTTGGGTGTGGTTTGAGTGTTGGCGAGGACAGAGGGGCCCCATGATTTACAATTGCCCGGGGGCCCCATGAGTTGTCATTCTGCCCCTGTATCATGGGCAGACTGACCATTCTAGCACTCGGGCACTGCCCAAGGGCCCGTGGTCAGTAGGGGGCCCCATGAGATGCCCCTGATACCTGTTGTAGGCTTTTTTGGGGGTGGTTTGAGTGTGGGCGAGGACAGAGGGGCCCCATGATTTACAATTGCCCAGGGGCCCCATGAGTTGTCAGTCTGCCCCTGTATCATGGGCGGACTGACCATTCAAGCACTCGGGCACTGCCCGAGGGCCCGTGGTCAGTAGGGGACCCCATGAGATGCCCCTGATAACTTTCATAGGCTTTTCTGGGTGTGGTTTGAGTGTTGGCGAGGACAGAGGGGCCCCATGATTTACAATTGCCCAGGGGCCCCATGAGTTGTCAGTCTGCCCCTGTATCATGGGCGGACTGACCATTCAAGCACTCTGGCACTGCCCGAGGGCCCGTGGTCAGTAGGGGGCCCCATGAGATGCCCCTGATGCCTTTCATAGGCTTTTTTGGGTGTGGTTTGAGTGTTGGCGAGGACAGAGGGGCCCCATGATTTACAATTGCCGGGGGCCCCAAGAGTTGTCAGTCTGCCCCTGTATCATGGGCGGACTGACCATTCAAGCACTCGGGCACTGCCCGAGGGCCCGTGGTCAGTAGGGGGCCCCATGAGATGCCCCTGATACCTTTCATAGGCTTTTTTGGGTGTGGTTTGAGCGTGGGCGAGGACACAGGGGCCCTATGATTTCCTATTGCCCGGGAGCCCCATGAATAGTCAGTCTGCCCCTGTATCATGGGCGGACTGACCATTCAAGCACTCGGGCACTGCCTGAGGGCCCGTGGTCAGCAGGGGGCCCCATGAGATGCCCCTGATACCTTTCATAGGCTTTTTTGGGTGTGGTTTGAGCGTGGGTGAGGACACAGGGGCCCTATGATTTCCTATTGCCCGGGAGCCCCATGAATAGTCAGTCTGCCCCTGTATCATGAGCGGACTGACCATTCAAGCACTCGGGCACTGCCTGAGGGCCCGTGGTCAGCAGGGGGCCCCATGAGATGCCCCTGATACTTTTCATAGGCTTTTTTGGGTGTGGTTTGAGTGTTGGCGAGGACAGAGGGGCCCCATGATTTATTTGCCCGGGGGCCCCATGAGTTGTCAGTCCGCCCCTGCCCTGTATACGAATATTAAAGTTGTACTAAACCACTATAATTACAACAATACTACTATTAATATTAAAACTCAAAAGTGCATTAGCAAAAAAAAAAAAAAACCGTTTGGTGTTGCCATGGATACCATCATAACAAGAATAAAACTGAAGTCGTTGTGACATCCTTGTAACATCCGTGGTTGGGCTGTAGAATGACATCACTCCATCTCCGGTAATAGCCCATGTGACATCTCGCCATTTACGCCACCCGCTGTCTATTCGGCTTCCCAACGCAATTCCAGGAGATCCGATAGGTTAACCGCCACAAGAATAATAATAAAGAGAAACTTGTTGGAAAACTTAATGATTTATTTTATAGTTTCATTATCAGGGGTCGCATTACTCAACGGCATTTCAAACATGTCATTTGTACAAACTGTGGTAATTAAAATTTATAACGTACTTTGCGGGCAGCATATGAATCTTTTAGTCTGCACTCGGCTGTCGCATAAACAGTGTCATTTCAGCTGCAATTCTCCCTTTATTGGTTCTCATTTGTGATTTAACAGCCATCAATGACTGTGCTGTAAAGAATAAATTAACCATCCGTAAACCTGATGATGACAGGGACAGTCAAAAATACTTGAAACTGCTCGCAGCACATCGCATTTAGCCTGCCGGAAAAAATAGTCTGGTGGCAGACTTCTTCGCTGTTTGCACGCATTTACCTTTTCATCCGGAGCCCGTCAAGGCAACATAGGGAATCGCCCAATCACACCCTCCGATACTGGACCAAGCAAGGCGGGGTTGTCCAAATGGATTGCATGCATCTGGCCCATTTATTTATTTATTTATTTATTTATTTATTTATTGATTGATTTTTATAGATCTATGTTTCTCCTAGCATGTCTGAATTAGGTCTGCTCTCCAGAATTGGACACAGTATTCCACTAAAGATCTGAGTAGAGGAATCAAAACCTCATTCCACCCTTCTGGTGACCCCTCTAGTAATAAATAAGGATCTATATAGAGGAATCAGGACCTCCTTTCTCCTGACAGTGACCCCTCTAGTGATAGGATCTATATAGAGGAATCAGGACCTCCTTCCTCCTGCCGGTGACCCCTCTAGTGATAGATCTATATAGAGGAATCAGGACCTCCTTCCTCCTGCCGGTGACCCCTCTAGTGATATAAAGATCTATATAGAGGAATCAGGACCTCCTTCCTCCCACTGGTGACCCCTCTAGTGATAGATCTATATAGAGGAATCAGGACCTCCTTCCTCCTGCCGGTGACCCCTCTAGTGATATAAAGATCTATATAGAGGAATCAGGACCTCCTTCCTCCCACTGGTGACCCCTCTAGTGATATAAAGATCTATATAGAGGAATCAGGACCTCCTTCCTCCTGCCGGTGACCTCTCTAGTGATATAAAGATCTATATAGAGGAATCAGGACCTCCTTCCTCCCGCCGGTGACCCCTCTAGTGATATAAAGATCTATATAGAGGAATCAGGACCTCCTTCCTCCCGCCGGTGACCCCTCTAGTGATATAAAGATCTATATAGAGGAATCAGGACCTCCTTCCTCCCACTGGTGACCCCTCTAATGATATAAAGATCTATATGGAGGAATCAAGACCTCCTTCCTCCCACTGGTGAGGGTGACCCCTCATGTTTTGCATTGTATTGGTATTGTTCTGTCACATGTTCTGTCCCCCTCTGTAATGTACAGCGCTGAGTGAACTATTGGCGCTTTATAAATACTGTATAATAATAATAATATAAAGATCTATATAGGGGAATCAGGACCTCCTTCCTCCTGCCGGTGACCCCTCTATTGATATAAAGATCTATATAGAGGAATTGGAAGTGGTCCTTCCTGCTGGTGACCCCTCTAGTGATATAAAGGTCTATATAGAGGAATCGGGACCTCCTTCCTCCTGCTGGTGACCCCTCTAGTGATATAAAGATCTATATAGAGGAATCAGGACCTCCTTCCTCCTGCCGGTGACCCCTCTAGTGATATAAAGATCTATATAGAGGGATCAGGACCTCCTTCTTCCCGCCGGTGACCCCTCTAGTGATATAAAGATCTATATAGAGGAATCGGGACCTCCTTCTTCCCGCCGGTGACCCCTCTAGTGATATAAAGATCTATATAGAGGAATCGGGACCTCCTTCCTCCTGCTGGTGACCCCTCTAGTGATATAAAGATCTATATAGAGGAATCAGGACCTCCTTCCTCCTGCCGGTGACCCCTCTAGTGATATAAAGATCTATATAGAGGGATCAGGACCTCCTTCCTCCTGCCGGTGACCCCTCTAGTGATATAAAGATCTATATAGAGGAATCAGGACCTCCTTCCTCCTGCCGGTGACACCTCCAGTGATATAAAGATCTATATAGAGAAATTAGCATCTCCTTCCTCCTGCTGGTGACCCCTCTAGTGATATAAGGATCTATATAGACGAATTAGGACCTCCTTCCTCCTGCCGGTGACCACTTCAATGATATAAAGATCTATATAGAGGAATCAGGACCTCCTTCCTTCTACTGGTGGCCTCCTCTAGAGATATAAAGATCTATATAGAGGAATGAGGACCTCCTTCCTCCTGCCGGTGACCCCTCTAGTGATATCAAGATCTATATAGAGGAATCAGGACCTCCTTCCTCCTGCCGGTGACCCCTCTAGTGATATAAAGATCTATATAGAGGAATCAGGACCTCCTTTCTCCTGCCGGTGACCCCTCCGGTGATATAAAGATTTATATTGAGAAATCAGGACCTCCTTCCTTCTGCGGGTGACCCCTCTAGTGATATAAGGATCTATATAGAGAAATTAGGACCTCCTTCCTCCTGCCGGTGACCCCTCTAGTGATAGGATCTATATAGAGGAATCAGGACCTCCTTCCTCCTGCCGGTGACCCCTCTAGTGATATAAAGATCTATATAGAGGAATCAGGACCTCCTTTCTCCTGCCGGTGACCCCTCTGGTGATATAAAGATTTATATTGAGAAATCAGGACCTCCTTCCTCCTGCCGGTGACCCCTATAGTGATATAAAGATCTATAGTGAGGAATCAGGACCTCCTTCCTCGGGAAGACTCTGGGCTGTGGTGTCACATGGCTGGTTGGTAAGCTGAGCTAGGATTTTTTCTTTGTTGTTGTGTGACATGCGTCTTCCATGTGCTCCTTGCTGTAAAGGCCAGATATAGGATGGGGCAGTTGCTGTTTGTTTGTACTTTGGTGTCACGTGACCATGGCTTCAGGTAAGTAAAAAAAAAAGGGATCCCACAGAGGTGGGTGTGAGAGAGGCGTGGGTGGGAGAGACATTTATCCTGGAGAGGGGATTTAAAGACCACTTAGCGATATTGATTTGAGAACCTTTTATAGCACCACTTATTTTCTGTTTTATTATACTGTATGTATTCAGGATTTTAAAAAGTACATCGTTTACATGTTTTAATGCATTTTAAAATTATTTATTTGTTTGTTTATTATAGGTATTTACAGCACATAGACATTCACTTACATTCACTTCAGTCCCTGTCTTCAACTTGCTTACACTCTACGATCCCTATCTCGCATATGTACATAGACACAATTTAGGGACAATTTAGACACCATCAAGTCTTGGGAGTGTGAAAGGAAACCAAATTATGAATAACTAACAATTATTTTTTTGATTGATTTTTTTTTTAATGTGTCAAACGTTTGAAGAGTTTTTGTGGAAGAGAGAACCAAGGTTCCTTGGCAGCTATGGTCTACAAGTACATACAGATGTTTCTCCATCATAGGACCATACAGTCAATCGGTATTCTAGAATTTTAAACAAAAAACTGAGAGATTGGGTTTATGAAATTCATTTTCCAGGTGTGTATTTAAAGGGCAAGTTCACCTTCAGAACAGATTTATACCCTCCATATCTTTTCAGCCTACTTCACAGCCCCACAGAACTTCTTCAAATCATGAGCCAGCATTTCTGCTGTGGAGTGTTGGAGGGCCAGCTTTTCACATGAAGTGCTCACCTCCGAAGAAAACAGACAGGTTCACCCTTACGTAGTACAGAGGCCACCAGTCACACTAGCACACCGACAATTAAAAGTCAGTCTAGGCCGGGGATGTCTTTTTAGGATTTATTGCTGGAGAAATTTAACAGGAGAGGTGTTTGGGGTCCCAGGATACTCAAAACGATCAGCAACAACTTCAGAAGTACCAGCTTCTCTCTAGTCTCTAAGTAGCAGCTTCTCTAGAGGTAGTTGGAGATAATTGGCATATCTGAGGCCCCACCGCTGGAGCAGCTGGTGTCCCAGGAGCTGCCTGCCACCCAGTCCCAATGGGTAGATTCTTAATGATGAAAAAGGCAAAAGTCTCCTTTAGACCTGAACTCTGAAACAATGTCCCCTCTTTCAGCTGTCCTCCTCAGGTCCTTAACACAGCAAATACTGGGGCCCAAACAGTAGTCTCTTGTCTTAGTGATACTTCTTCTAGGGGTAACAGCCCCAAGAGTACAGGAACACTGCCTGACAAGGAAGGATGATCGGCCAGGGCTTCTACACATTTATCACCTCTCCAGCCAACTTCTGGGTGCCCCTTTCCAGGGATTGGACAAAGTGTGATAAATATTCAGCTGATCATTTGAATCTCCCTCCCTATGGTCTGGAAGCTTCTTTCAGCGGCAGGGGCAAGCAATCAAACTCTCAGCTCAGGAACCCTGAGCAGACCAGAACAATCAACTACCTCTCCACTCACTACAGTGGAGCCAAAAACCAAATTTACCTAACAGCAGAGGCGTAATTAGAATCTTCGGGGCAAGAAACCATGAAAGGCCCCCCTGATCCCATCCCAGTCCTTTCCATTTGTTCCACAGGCCTTTGCCACTAGTTTTGGGGCCCTTGCTACTAGTCCCAGGTTCCTTCCCATCTGTCTCTTCCCATTGGGGCCCTTTCCTATGGTCCCAGGGCCTTTACCTCCAAGCCCAGGGTTCTTTTCTCTGAGCCTGGGGCCCTTCCATCGGAGCCTAGGGACCTTCCCTCTAGGCCAAGGGTCCTTCCCACTGATCCTGGGGCCCTTTACTCCCATCGCAGAGCCCTTTATTACAGTCTCGCAGGAGGACCCTTTCACATGTTCTGACGTGGGCCCCATTCCTTCCATCAGTGGCAGAGTGCCAGAGCCTTGTTTCAAATGCGACCTTTGCGACCCTGGTAGTTCTGCCACTGCCTAACAGCCCCCTGCCCCCCACAGTGGCAGAGCGCCAGGGCCTAGTTCCAATTGCGACCTTTGCGACCCTGGTAGTTCTACCACTGCCTAACAGCCTAGGTGAGAGGGCGCCATACACATACGATAGGATTGTAGAGTAGGATGGGTGGTAAAGGTTCTTTAAGGTCTGACACCCCTGCATTACAACAAACTTTTTTTTTTGTCACAAGTAAAAAACCCTGTGAATGTAATACCGCATACAAACACATTGAATGTTCCTCGGTTGAGGTACGAGCGATTATTTTCTTTCCTAAACGCAGAGCTTCTTCTTGTATAAACACTGATTCAGTAGCGGTGGAATCTCCAGTTTCCTGTTTTGGCATCTTCTGACATTAGACATGTTCCTTCATCGCTCAGTGCACGGAATATGATAAATTGTAACGCGGTATCATCGTCTCCGCCTGATTAATCTTAAGGTAAGCTATCCATCGCTGAACATAAACACTTATATACAGTAATATAAATGGCTCATTTCTGGAAAAGCTCAGATTAGGCCAGATCAAGTATTTACATTACTGGTGGGCGCAGAACGATCTGAAGACTTGTCCTGAGACCGTCAAACGATTTATCTCATCCTGAGACACCTTGTTGAACATTTACAAAAAACGTTAGACTGTAGAAGTTACGTACTCAACACCTTTGATGTTAAATGTATGAAAAATCGAAGAACTCCCCTTGAGCTGAGAAGGCTTCAGTTCAGTTTGTACCTGGCCTTCAGATATCATTGAGCCATGCTCTGTAGGCACGTAGCAATTGTATCATTGGTGTGTAGGAAGGGTTTTGTGATTGGCTATCTGTTGGCGCCAAGAGCACAAGTCCCTGTCCCACTCCTGTCTTTGCTAGAACACTATCCCTCCTGCTGAGGCTGAACCCTCCACCATATTAATTCCATTCCTTGCCTCCTCCACACAACACCACCACCCAGCTGTTGACCTTTATATCCCCAAGGAAAGAATGTCCACAGAAGAATAAGGTAGCTGCACTTTGATGGTGGTAACTAGGAAATGGTCATAGTCAATCATATTCAGTGGACAGTCTGCAGCAGTCACATGTGAAAGCATTATGCAGCACTTTTAAGCATCTCCCTCTAACAATATCCACCCAGGGACATTAGTACAGAAATAGGATCTCTGTAGTCACCTGCTCCATAGGTGCACCTCTTTCCATACCATCCAGGAGAATAGCCTCACTCCAGGAGCTCTTGGCCTGGCCTAAAAGGCCTTTTGCAACCTGCCCTAGCCCCCACCTTCATAAGGGTCAGGAAGCCTACAGACTGCACTCCTGGGTGCAGGTCTGTTTCTCCCCAGCCTCCAGCCCTGTCCACCCTCCACATGCTGGTTCCTTCTGTGCTGGTGTGTGGTATTTGGCTCCCATGCCCCAACAGCACTAGGGCTCTTACCATCCTGGCTAATATCTGGGCACTGACTCTCCCATTACATCACTGCTGGAGGGCTCTGACTAAAAGGGACCTAGCACCTGATGTATCTTCTGTAACCAGGCACTATTCTGGAGCCTAACTGTACTTGCCTAAGGTGTACACTATTTGTGAGTTATTGTTTGGTACCGTTGAGGTTAACTTGCTGTAATGTGTCCACCATTTGGCCTGTGGAGCTCCCCGTAGTTGGCATATTTAGGTGGGAGGGGGTGGGTCCCGAGAGCTCTTCTTCGGAGATCATGGGACAGAGAGGGACCATACAAGTTGAGATGTAGTGTTGCATTGAAGTGGGTCACCCCTTGGCGTTACCCTGAAAGGGGGCTGTAGTGAGCCGACCACCTAGAAATGGGAACTATTACAAGCCCTAAGACTCTGCAATGTATCAAAGAGGGAAACTATTTATCTCATGCCTGTTGCACTGCCATGTGATTGTTGGAACGAGCTGTGTGGAAAGAGGTTGTTTGATCATGGCAATAATTCAATAAACAAAGTTGCTAGTTAAGTGAATCATCTGGTCTGATTTGCTGGAAACACAGAGTGAGGGTGAAATTCTACAGTGTATGGGAATGGAGAATGAAGTGTAACCATGTAACCTTCTGGGTAATGAAAAGAGACAAGGGAAAAAGGAAGGAGAAGCAGCCAGTTCCGAAGAGGAACCACCGATGGTGGTGGATGGTGATGGAGGTTCTGCTGGAAGGGTGGATTAGTGGCTGTATGGTCCATCCACCTCAGTGGCAGGAACCTTAAGCTGGGGCCTGCTGCAACACAGGACCCTCCTATGAACTGAGCCTGGACCATAAGTCTGTGAGGCCTCACAAAGAATACAGTAGCTGCCCTCCTGTCAGAGCCTGGGTTCAAACCTGGGCCTTCTGCGGTGAGTTTCTTCTTGCTGAGCCACCTGGAATGCTGGACAGCTCCCTTGACAATTATTTGGATGATCCTACCTTGACCTTGTTTATCATGAACCTTGAACCCCTTGCTCCTCCCATGAATTTCCTGATATAAGCCATGTCTCTGCACTTCCTGTTTGCCAGATTATTGTGCCCTCCAGCCAGTATTGTGCTCCTTATCATCTCTGCTGTTATCCATATTTTGCTATCACTAGTTATTGACCCTTGGCTTGTTCTCGGCTACACTTCTGTCTGATCCCAACCTGCGACTTCTCCTTACCGACCTTGGCTTGTTTACTGACCACGCTTCTGTTTGATCCTTACCTGCTTATACGCTACTGGACCTTCGCTTGCTCACCTCCTGGTGGGGTGATCCTGAGGACCGTGACCTGGTGCTAACACACAGAAAAATCCATCTCCACCATCAGGAGCTCTGATGAACACCGGTTGGTACTTAGACTCCACACCTCGGGTGATCCCACTCCTCTACCACCGTAACCTGCCTGTGTACCTATCCTGCTGGTTTCAGGTAAGCCTTTCCACTGCTATTGCAACTGTCTCTGAACCTGACCCCTGATCGTGACACCTCCATGCCTTCAAGCTGAAGCAAAGTATAACTTGTGTCTGCAGATGCAGTTGGTTCACCACTACTTGGAGTGCCCGGAGCAAAACAAGACAAACATTGCACAATCCAGGACAGCTGAAGTGCCAGGAGGAGGAGATGGAGAGGAGAGAGAGCACAACCAGCTCCTCCTCCTGCTCTCTCCTCCTCTCCAGATCTGGTCTGTCTCCACCAGTGATAAGCTGACAGGAGTTACATAGTTAGTTTGGCTGAAAAAAGACAACAGTTAATCCAGTTTAACCATTAAAAAAAAGTTATAACCGTACACCCACAGTTGATCCAGAGGAAGGCAAACAACCCAGCAAAGCACAATCCAATTTGCTCCTGCAGGGGAAACAATTCCTTCCTGATCCCCCGAGAGGCAATCGGATATTCTCTGGATCCACTTTCCCTATAAATGTTATATTCTGTGTATCTGAAGCTGCTGTCACAACTCCTGTCAGCTTACAGGTAGGAACTCTTCATGCAGGTTCCCCCCTCCCCACCACCCACCTCACATGATACCTACACACCCAGGGCAGCCGCCCCTCCCACCCACCCCTTGTCCCGGTCTTGACGGGACCCAGAAGAAAGCGGAGAACACTGTAGTAGCAGTGTAGTAGTGGTGTAGTAGTTATGTCTACTACAGTGATTTCTAGCATCTAGAAGTAACCCACAGGTATGGTATTGTAGTTCTACCCTCGAAGGAGCTGCCCTGATGATCAGTGTAGCCCCATCAGTGCCACCTGTCAGTGCCCATCAATGCCACATATCAGTGCCAGGGGCGGACTGACCATTTGGAAACTCGGGCACCGCCCGAGGGCCCGGGGTCAGTAGGGGCCCCATTAGATGCCCCTGGTACCTTTTTCATAGGCTTTTTTGAGTTTGGGCAAGGACACAGGGGCCCCATGATCCCCTATTGCCCAGGGGACCCATGAGTTCTCAGTCTGCCCCTGATCAGTGCCCATCAGAGCTGCCTTTCAATGCCAACTATCAGCGCCAGTCAGTGCCGCCTATCAGTGCCAGTCAGTTCCGCCTATCGGTGTCCATCAGTGCCAGTCAGTTCTGCCTATCGGTGCCCATCAGTGCCAGTGAGTTCCGCCTATCGGTGTCCATCAGTGCCAGTCAGTTCCGCCTATCGGTGCCCATCAGTGCCAGTCAGTTCCACCTATCAGTGCCCATAAGGGTCAGTTTCAGTCAGTGCAGCCTATCAGTTCCAGTCAGTTCTGCCTATCAGTTCCAGTCAGTGCAGCCTATCAGTTCCAGTCAGTTCTGCCTATCAGTTCCAGTCAGTGCAGCCTATCAGTTCCAGTCAGTTCTGCCTATCAGTTCCAGTCAGTGCAGCCTATCAGTGCCCATCACTGCAGACTCATTAGCGCACATCAGTGAAGGAGAGAAGTGACTTATTTACAAAATTTTAGACAGAAACTAAGAAAAAAACAGGTTTTTCTTCAAACTTTTCAGTCTTTTTTAGTTTGTTTAGCAAAAAATAAAAACCCCAGTGGTGCTTAAATACCACCAAAATAAAGCTCAATCTGTCTAAAAAAAATGCTAAAAATTTAGTTTGGGTACAGTGTTGCATGACGGCGCAATTGTCATTCAAAATGTGACAGCGCTGAAAGCTGAAAATTGTCCTGGGCAGGAAGGGGGTGACAGTGCCCGGTAGGCGAGGGGTTAAGAATACGAGAAGTCTTGGGTCACAGTTGGTCACACTCCCGCTTCCCTCACACTTGTTAGAGTGACAGCAGCGTTTTGTACAGATGGCCCATCTTGACAGGCCGTCGTGCGATGTTGGCCCTGTTGCGACTCTCCTAATTGACCTCATCTGTAAGTTATACTGTACAGCGCCGAGTACACAGCAGCCCCTTAGAACGGGCCAGAGACGGCCATGATGTACCGAACGTGCCGGCAGATGTCCTACCCGGCGCCGTGCGCAATTAGCTTTCGGTGGCAATCTCTGCCTGTAATGAGCAGCAGAGGTCAGGCGGTGGATGCCGAAGGAATCTGTGAAGAAGTGACACCCAAATGACAGTTATTAGGCAACTTTCCCCCATCGCCTCCCTATTAGATTGATCAGCGAAACGTGCCGCTTGTATTATCACTCCTGACACCGCGCACAGCTAATAAACCAAATGGATTGTGTTTGTTACCCAGCTATTTCAAAAGCAGCGGGGTCAGATAAATTGGCCACATAAATTCATTCTGACACGCAGGATTACTACAGCTTTCTCAGGTCACCTTCTGAATACTGCAGAAGCTGATGTATCGGACGCCGGCGTGTTATTAACACTGGACGCTTTTTGTTTTTGCTCCCTCTGTACATATCTGCCATACATCATAGTCAGCGCACTCTCTCTTTTGTTTTCAAAGCATCATTTCTCCGCTTGGCGTTCTGTGTAGGCCGTATTTTACCGAGCGAGAGCGGCAAACCTATCAGATGCTGTGACTTTAGTGGAAGATTTGCTTGAAATTACAGGTGGCGGTATGGCTTGGAGATTTCCAAAGAAAGTTTTCTTATTCCGACTGATACGGAGGTAACTAAAAATCTTAAAGCCGCAGGGGCCTCCCCAGAGGAGTCGTTGTAGGTCATCCATGTACTCTGCCCAGTAAACATACAGTTGCAAGAAAAAGTATGTGAACCCCTTGGGATTACGTGGAGTTTTGCATGAATTGGGCATAAAATGTGCTCTGAACGTCATCTAAGTCACAACAATAGAAGAACACAGTCTGCTGAACATAATACTACACAAACATTAGATGTTGCCATGGTTTAATTGCACATAACATGTAAACATTCACAGTGCAGGGAGGAAAAAGTATGTGAACCTTTGGACTTAATAACTGGTTGACCCTCCTTTGGCAGCAATAACCTCAACCAAACGTTTCCTGTAGTTGCAGATCAGACCTGCACAGCGATCTGGAGTCATTTTGGAGCACTCCTCTTCACAAAACTGTTTCAGTGTAGCAATATTCTTGGGATGTCTGGTGTGAATCGCTCTCTTAAGGTCATGCCACAGCATTTCAATCGGGTTGAGGTCAGGAATCTGACTGGGCCACTCCAGAAGGCGTATTCTGTGCTGTTGCAGCCATTGTTTTGTTGAATGACTTGTATGCTTGTATGCTAGGGCCTCACATACTTTTTCCTCCCTGCACTGTGAATGTTTACATGTTATGTGCAAATAAACCATGGCAACATCTAATGTTTGTGTAGTATTATGTTCAGCAGACTGTGTTTTTCTATTGTGACTTAGATGACGTTCAGAGCACATTTTATGCCCAATTCATGCAAAACTCCACGGAATCCCAAGGGGTTCACATACTTTTTCTTGCAACTGTAGCACCAAAGTACCAAAGAGAACTGCTGCTTCAAGCCCACAATTTGCCCATCTCTGTGGTTTCAGTGGCTTATGGAGCTCCTCAATGCTCCCCATATGGAATGACCAATGATCAGAATCATAGGGATCCCATACTGATCTCCAGGTCGAAGTCCTTTGTGGGTGAAGCAGGTCCCCTGGAGGTGGTTAGCAAAGCCAACTACTGTTCTAGGACCCTTCTTCTGTTGCTTCATGAAATATGAAGATATTGGGGCTTACTGACCATTATATAAGCCACTGGACCTCCCCAGAGGAGTCATTGTAGATCATCCATCTACTCTGCCCAGTAAACATAGCACCAAAGTACCAAAGAGAACTGCTTTTTCAAGCCCACAATTTGCCCATCTCTGTGGTTTCAGTGGCTTATGGAGCTCCTCAATGCTCCCCATATTGAATTACCAATGATAAGAATCATAGGGACCCCATACTGATCTCCAGGTTGAAGTCCTTTGTGGGTAAAGTATGTGTAAGCAGGTCCCCTGGAGGTGGTTAGCAAAGCCAACTACCGTTCTAGGACCCTTCTTCTGTTGCTTCATAAAATATGAAGATATTGGGGTTTACTGACTATCAAATATTAAAGCCACTGGGCCTCCCCAGAGGGGTAATTGTAGGTCATCCATGTACTCTGCCCAGTAAACATAGCACCAAAGTACCAAAGAGAACTGCTGCTTCAAGCTCACAATTTGCCCAACTCTGTGGTTTCAGTGGCTTATGGAGCTCCTCAATGCTCCCCATATGGAATGACCAATGATCAGAATCATAGGGATCCCATACTGATCTCCAGGTCGAAGTCCTTTGTGGGTGAAGCAGGTCCCCTGGAGGTGGTTAGCAAAGCCAACTACCGTTCTAGGACCCTTCTTCTGTTGCTTCATGAAATATGAAGATATTGGGGCTTACTGACCATCGTATAAGCCACTGGACCTCCCCAGAGGAGCCATTGAAGATCATCCATCTACTCTGCCCAGTAAACATAGCACCAAAGTACCAAAGAGAACTGCTTTTTCAAGCCCACAATTTGCCCATCTCTGGTTTCAGTGGCTTATGGAGCTCCTCAATGCTCCCCATATTGAATTACCAATGATAAGAATCATAGGGATCCCATACTGATCTCCAGGTTGAAGTCCTTTGTGGGTAAAGTATGTGTAAGCAGGTCCCCTGGAGGTGGTTAGCAAAGCCAACTACCGTTCTAGGACCCTTCTTCTGTTGCTTCATGAAATATGAAGATATTGGGGCTTACTGACCATCATGGTCATTTATCTTCTTCTAGAATCTCGGTGAGCTTTGTGTATTTCTTCCAGTGCAGTCATCCAGTGTGAGACTTCCTGGAATAACCCACATGGAAGAAAAATATATTTGAAATTCTACATATTTGACCGTATTCAATATATGAAACATTTTTTAAAAAATATATTTTTTTAAATATATTCTTCAGATTTTTTTTTAACATATAAAAATGTAATTTCAATATATATATTTTTACAAATATTTGTAAATTAATTTCAACAATTTAGATTAAATGTATTTTTAAAAATAGTTTTCATATATTTTGTAATAAAAACGCATTTCAACATACAGTATATATATATATATATATATATATATGCTGGGCCGCTGCCACAGCTCTGCTCTCTCTACCTGTGCAGGGTGACTGGTCTTGTCTCCGCCCCATTCTGTAGTTTTCTGCAGGCAGCCACTAGTGGGTGGAGTCTGCTGGGCCGCCCCCACAGCTCTGCTCTCTCTGCCTGTGCAGGATGACTGGTCTTGTCTCCGCCCCATTCTGTAGTTTTCTGCAGGCAGCCACTAGTGGGTGGAGTCTGCTGGGCCGCCCCCACAGCTCTGCTCTCTCTGCCTGTGCAGGGTGACTGGTCTTGTCTCCGCCCCCTCCTGTCGTTTTCTGCAGGAAGCCAGTAGTGGGTGGAGTCTGCTGGGCCGCCCCCACAGCTCTGCTCTCTCTGCCTGTGCAGGGTGATTGTAGTTTTCTGCAGGCAGCCAGTAGTGGGTGGAGTCTGCTGGGCCGCCCCCACAGCTCTGCTCTCTCTCCCTGTGCAGGATGATTGTAGTTTTCTGCAGGCAGCCAGTAGTGGGTGGAGTCTGCTGGGCCGCCCCCACAGCTCTGCTCTCTCTCCCTGTGCAGGGTGACTGTAGTTTTATGCAGGCAGCCAGTAGTGGGTGGAGTCTGCTGGGCCACTCCCACAGCTCTGCTCTCTCTCCCTGTGCAGGGTGACTAGTTTTGTTTTTATTCTCCTGTACTTTTCTGCAGGCCGTCTCCAGTAGCAGGAGCTGCATGGCCCCTCCCACAGCTCTGTGCATTTTTTTTAAAAGAGCCCTGTGCATTTTTCAGTCCGGTCCAGGTGTGATTTCAAGTAAAAATACAAAAAACAAAACAGCTCCTTTTTTAAAAAAGGAAACAGTGGCCGGAAATATGTGAACCAAGCCTTAAATAGGCTCTGCCTGACCCAAGATGGCCACCAAAGTCACATGAGGCAGTAGCATCCAATCAAATGCTTCCCAAGTGACCCAGTAAACCATAAAGGAACTGTGTTCCCCTTGACTTCCTCTCCAGCTGCGGTGCCGCAGCAGAAGAGCACCAGCTTCAGTGGAGAAAGTAGGCTGCACCTGCCTTCATGCACCTAAACGCTAGGCAGGTTTAGCGCTTGAGCGTTCATTCATTTCAATGGCCAGAATAAATTAATATTCTGTAGGGGATGGACTGGTAAGAGGAATAGAAGATTCCGTTATTATCTGAAGACAGGAGAGACTTCCCTGAAGAGAGAGGTTGTCAGTGATCGCCTAAAAGTGAGCAGAGTAGGAGATAGTCTGATAGATTGGATTGAGAGTTCCAGAGAATGGGGGAGGCTCTGGAGAAGTCCTGGAGACGAGCATGGGAGGAGGCAAGGGAGCTAGAGAGCAGGAGGTCGTGGGAGGAGCAGAGAGGACAGTTTATGTGATATTTGGAGACAAATATAAAGGGAGACAATACAGCAACAATACAGTTCAATACAAGAGGGGTAGGAGGGTCCTGATCCTGGGAGCTTACAATCTAAGAGGGAGGGGCTAGCGGTACAAAAGGTAATAACTGTGGGGGACGAACTGACGGGAGAAATAGAAGATTTGGTTAGTAGCTGAGGGCAGGATAGGTTTCCCTGCAGAGATAGGTTTTCAGAGATCGCCTAAAAGTGGGCAGAGTAGGTGATAGTCTGATAGATTGGGGTAGAGAGTTCCAGAGGATGGGGGAGGCTCTAGAGATGTCCTGGAGATGAGCATGGGAGGAGGAGACAAGGGAGCTAGAGAGCAGGAGGTTATGGGAGGAGAGGAGAGGACAGTTTGTGTGATATTTGGAGACATGATTGGTGGTGTAATTTGGGGCGGAGTTATAAATGGCTTTATATGTTATTGCTAATGTTCTGTATTTTAATCGTTGGGCAACAGGAAGCCAGTGGAGGGATTGGCAGAGAGGGATGGAGGACACTGAGTGGAGGCCAGTGGAGGGATTGGCAGAGAGGGATGGAGGACACTGAGTGGAGGTCAGTGGAGGGATTGGCAGAGACGGGTGGAGAACACTGAGTGGAGGTCAGTGGAGGGATTGGCAGAGAGGGGTGGAGAACACTGAGTGGAGGCCAGTGGAAGGATTGGCAGAGAGGGGTGGAGGACACTGAGTGGAGGCCAGTGGAGGGATTGGCAGAGAGGGGTGGAGGACACTGAGTGGAGGTCAGTGGAGGGATTGGCAGAGACGGGTGGAGAACACTGAGTGGAGGTCAGTGGAGGGATTGGCAGAGACGGGTGGAGAACACTGAGTGGAGGTCAGTGGAGGGATTGGCAGAGAGGGGTGGAGGACACTGAGTGGAGGCCAGTGGAGGGATTGGAAGAGAGGGGTGGAGGACACTGAATGGAGTCCAGTGGAGGGATTGGCAGAGAGGGATGGAGGACACTGAGTGGAGGTCAGTGGAGGGATTGGCAGAGACGGGTGGAGAACACTGAGTGGAGGCCAGTGGAAGGATTGGCAGAGAGGGGTGGAGAACACTGAGTGGAGGCCAGTGGAGGGATTGGCAGAGAGGGGTGGAGAACACTCAGTGGAGGCCAGTGGAGGGATTGGCAGAGAAGGGTGGAGAACACTGAGTGGAGGCCAGTGGAGGGATTGGCAGAGAGGGGTGGAGAACACTGAGTGGAGGCCAGTGGAGGGATTGGCAGAGAGGGGTGGAGGGCACTTAATGGAGGTCAGTGGAGGGATTGGCAGAGAGGGGTGACAGACACTGAATGGTTAGTAAGGTGGATGAGTCTGGCAGCAGCATTCATGATAGACTGAAGAGGGGATAGCCTGCGATGAAGTCGGCCAATGAGGAGGGAGTTACAATAGTCAAGGCGATATATAACAAGGGAGGGAATCAGTTGCTTAGTGGTTTCCGAGGTTAAGAAGGGGCGTATCTTGGAGATGTTGCGGAGGTGAAGTCTACAAGATTTGGATTTGTTCCCACTACAAACTGCTGAGGTCCGAGGGCCATGCATCATAAAGCAAAGGGCCACATGTGGCCCTAGGGCCGCAGGTCGGGCACCAGGACCTTAGATACACTCATGTCAATAATAAAAGGTGAACTCTGGGGGTCTTAGATAGCGTTGCCTCCATAGTTCTGAGCGCCGGCGGCACAAGCCCACCAATGGTCCCCAGTTCATTCCATTCTGGGCTACAAAGCGGCTCCCAGCGTGCGTGCGTCTGCTCCAGTCTCGGGAAGCAGGTAGCATGTGTTTGTGATCTGTACTCCAGGAGGGAGCGCTTTGCCTTTTCTCCTATTTCTGCTCCTTTCCATTACATCTCTCTCGTACTTAATGCGCAGGGACAGGTGCGATGGGCTTCAAAAGAGTGTAATCATATTTTAAATGGAAGCGAATCACGCGCATTAGATGCAAATTACCCGAGTATAGAAGGACAATCACTATTGGTTAGGGACTGACACTTCTCCCCGAGCTTTTCCCAAACGCCAAAACTCGTTTACTCTCCCGCTGCAGAAAGCTTCTAATTATGAAGCGGCCGACTGCGACCTCCAGAAGAATATTGCAGCCAGACGCGCACTTTCTATTTATCTTGCTGATAATAAGCTCGGCATTTACAAGTGAATGGGGAGAGATGCTGAGGCGGAGATGTGGATCAACAGCTTGCAATCTACGGGGAGTGGATGAAATGATGGAAACGTCACATGAAGACACATCTGTCTTTATCGGTGCCGTGGTTGTAGTCCTCCTCCATGGGTGAAGGAAGGGTGCTGGGGGCTCACAAGTGCGCTTTGATAGTAAACTAATGAGCTGGTGATGGTACAAAGGACCCATTTATTGGTTCCCTTTATGAGCCGAGGAACCACGAACATCACACACTTCTGAAAGTCATGGCAACGCGACGACAGATCACCAACAGAGAACATTTTGATGTTATGATCCTAACTACTTGTTACAAAACTAGTTCATTGGTATTTTACTTATCATGGCCGTCTACAGCAGCCTCTCAATATATTTACCCCAGTGGAAAGGCACAACTAAAACCTTCAGGGCCCTGGGACAAGAAACCATGAAGGGCGCCCTGACCCACTTGTCCCAGGGCTCTTTCCATCGGTCCCAGGGCCCTTTCCATCGGTCCCAGGGCCCTTTCCATTGCTCCCAGGGCTCTTTCCATTTGCCTCAGGGCCCTTTTCATCTGTCCCAGGGCCATTTCCATTTGTCTCAGGGCCCTTTCCATTGGCCTCAGGGCCCTTTCCATTGGTCCCAGGGCCCTTTCCACAGGCCTCAGGACCTTTCCCATTGGTCCCAGGGCCCTTTCCATCAGTGCCAGGGCCCTTTCCATTGGTGCCAGGGCACTTTCCATCCCAGGGCTCTTTCCATTGTCCTAAGGGCCCTTTCCATCTGTCCCTGGGCCCTTTCCATCTGTCCCAGTGCCCTTTCCATTGTCCTCAGGGCCCTTTCCATCTGTCCCAATGCCCTTTCCATCTGTCCAGTGCCCTTTTCATTGGCCTCAGGGCCCTTTCCATTGGTCCCAGGGCCCCTAAAACCTTCAGGGCCCTTGGACAAGAAACCATGAAGGGCGCCCTGACCCACTTGTCCCAGGGCCCTTTCAATTGGTCCCAGGGCCCTTTCCATTGCTCCCATGACTATTTCCATTTGCCTCAGGGCCCTTTCCATCTGTCCCAAGGCCCTTTCCTTCTGTCCCAGGGCCATTTCCATCTGTCTCAGGGCCCTTTCCATTGGCCTCAGGGCCCTTTATATTGGTCCCAGGGCCCTTTCCTTTGGTTCCAGGGCCCTTTCCATTGGTCCCAGGGCACTTTCCATCCCAGGGCTCTTTCCATTGTCCTCAGGGCCCTTTCCATCTGTCCCTGGGCCCTTTACATCTGTCCCAGTGCCCTTTTCATTGGCCTCAGGGCCCTTTCCATTGGCCCCAGGGCCCTCTCCATTGGTCCCAGGGCCCTCTCCATTGGTCCCAGGGCCCTTTATATCTGTCCCAGGGCCCTTTCTATTGGTTACATAGTTAGTCTGGCTGAAAAAAGACAAAAGTCCATCCAGTTCAACCATTAAAAAAAAAAGTGATAATCCTACACCCACAGTTGATCCAGAGGAAGGCAAAAACCCAGCAAAGCACGAACCAATCTGCTCCTGCAGGGGAAAAAATCCCTTCCTGATCCCCCGAGAGGCGATCGGATATTCCCTGGATCACCTTTCCCTCTAAATGTTATATCCAGTTATATTCTGTGTATCCAAGAAAGAATCCAGGACTTTCCTACAGCAATCCACTGAGCTGGCCACACCCAACACTTGAGGGAGTTGGTCCCAGCGGCCGTTCCTCTTGTCCCGGGAATCCATCAAAAAGGTAAATATGGTGTTTCCATTCATCAAAGTTACCCATAGATCCTTGATATAATGATTATAACAAATGGGATTCTGGGATTTGCAGGCGCATGGAATGCAGCAACCTGTGGCTCCCATGCCCAGTCACTAACAAGCCGTGTCCTGACCTGAAACTACTATATAAGTATGTGAATGCAGCATCGGCATGCAGGAAGCCTTCTGAACAATGGTATACCCTCCACCCCGAAACACTGCCCCGGACAGACACCTCAGCACTAGTGGACAGTCCCCTGATGAGGCCGCAGGTTGAAGGTCTGGCGATGCGGGAGAACATGACGCTGGCAGCCACACACACAGCCTTGCAGTAACTCCAATGACCTCCAGCAGCAAAGACAGAGACAATGCAAGGGGTGGGGGCAATTACAAGAATGGCTCTACAAGCAGCAGGAGGGAAATGAGGAGAAGCGGCTTACAGCTGCTGCATGGAAAGCAGTTCTTTTCTGCTCCCCATGGCTCAGTGACTATGTATACACAGACACTAATTGCAATGTAAAAAGCCACTTTTAATGGCCGTAGTAACCCATGCGTGTCACTTTGTGTGTCTGTACCAAGGCTGAACATTCCAGGGGATGGAAACTTTTAATCAGGGCCATTTGGGCTATTTCTGTTATCATTAGGATTTAACCGTTTCTCTTTAGCAGCAGTACTGCTACAGGGCGACAGGGCTGCGTGAAATCACATACAGTATATATACAGTTGCAAGAAAAAGTATGTGAACCCCTTGTGATTACGTGGAGTTTTGCATGAATTGGGCATAAAATGTGCTCTGAACGTCATCTAAGTCACAACAATAGAAGAACACAGTCTGCTGAACATAATACTACACAAACATTAGATGTTGCCATGGTTTAATTGCACATAACATGTAAACATTCACAGTGCAGGGAGGAAAAAGTATGTCACCCATCCTCTGCGGAGCTTCAGCTGGCGGACAGATGGTCGTACGTTTTCCTGCAAAATGTCTTGATAAACTCTGGAATTCATTTTCCCATCAATGACAACAATCCGTCCAGCCCTGAGGCAGCAAAGCAGCCCCAAACCATGATGCTCCCTCCGCCATGTTTCACAGTGGGGATGAGGTTTTGATGTTGGTGTGCTGTGCCTTTTTTTCTCCACACATAGTGTTGTGTGTTCTTCCCAAACAACTCAATCTTGGTGTCATCTGTCCACAGAATATTTTGCCAGTAGTGCTGTGGAACATCCAGGTGCTCTTTTGCAAACTTCAAACGTGCTGCAATCTTCTTTTTGGACAGCAATGGCTTCCTCCGTGGTGTCCTCCCATGTACTCCATTCTTGTTTCATGTTTTCCTTACTGTAGATGTGTCAACAAAAATGTTAGCATGTGCCAGAGATTTCTGTAGGTCTTTAGCTGACACTCTGGGATTCTTCTTTACCTCATGCAGCATTCTGCGCTGTGCTCTTGCAGTCATTTTTACAGGACGACCACGCCTAGGGAGAGTAGCAACAGTGCTAAACTTTCTCCATTTGTAGACAGTCTGTCTTACCGTGGACACAGGAACATCAAGGCTCAAGGAGATACTTTTGTAACCCTTTCCAGCTTCATGCAAGTCAACAATTCTTGATGGTAGGTCTTCTGAGAGCTCTTTTCTGCGAGGCATGGTTCACATCAGACAGTGCTTCTTGAAACCAGTAAACCCAAAACAGGTGTCAGCAACACATTCAATATCATCACACTGATTGGAGTCAAGGTTGGCTCACTCCTGGCTCCAATTAGCTCTGGGAGAAGTCATTAAGCTAGGGCCTCACATACTTTTTCCTCCCTGCACTGTGAATGTTTACATGTTATGTGCAATTAAACCATGGCAACATCTAATGTTTGTGTAGTATTATGTTCAGCAGACCGTGTTCTTCTATTGTTGTGACTTAGATGACGTTCAGAGCACATTTTATGCCCAATTCATACAAAACTCCACGGAATCCCAAGGGGTTCACATACTTTTTCTTGCAACTGTACGTGTTTCTGTATTTCCGGGTACCACGCCACTATTGGCTCCTCGGGATGTCAATCACCGGTTCTCTGCCGGGACTCGGTGATCGTTGGCACAGTTAACAGGGGAGATGTCTGTATGTAAACAACACAGGTCTCTCCCCTGTCAGCAAGGACATGCTGCTTTGTATTTCTCTGCACAGCATGTCACCCTAGTAAAACACACAGCACACAGTTAATCCTTTGATCGCCCCAGATGTTAACCCCTTCCTGCTCAGTGCCATTAGTACAGTGTCAGTCAGGGGTGTATTTGCTGCAAGGCAAACAAGGCACTTGCCTAGGGCGGCACTTTTCAGCGGGGCGGCACCGCACCTCGGAAGAAGGGACATCAGTGATGGCACTTAATACAGCAGAGGAATACAGTGAAGAGTGGGAGTAGTGGGCCTCCCCTGGACACTGCCGTCCTGTGGGATCATCCCTCAGTCCTGGCTCCCCACCACCATCCACTGCAGAGAGTTCCGGGAGCTGCGCCCCTCAGAGCAGCCTACAGCCTGGCTGGGCGCACTGCATGCTGGGAGTTGTAGTCCTTCCCCAACCTCTGACCTGCCACCTCCACAGGAGCAAACTACAATCCTGGCAGGCTGTGTGGGGGAAGGACTACAACTCCCAGCATGCAGTGCGCCCAGCCAGGCTGTAGGCTGCTCTGAGGGTCGCAGCTCCTGGAGCTCTCCACAGTGGATGGTGGTGGGGAGCCAGGACTGAGGGGTGATCCTGGAGGACTGTCCAGGGGGGGCAGGGATCTCTGTCACAGAGATGGAAGGGGGAAAGGAAATGCGGCTGTGAGGAGGATACATACCGGCAGTACATGGCTCCCCCCCTCGGTCTCCACCCCTCCACCAGGCCTGGTGAGTGATCTCCATCCTACTACTGTGTATACCATATATACTATGGGGGGGGGGAACTGACCAGAGACTCCCAGGTAACTGACTCATACCACTAACTGACACCTTCACACCACTCATACCACTAACTGACACCTTCTTGCTGCTCATACCACTAACTGACACCTTCGCACTGCTCATACCACTAACTGACACCTTCACACTGCTCATACCACTAACTGACACCTTCACACTGCTCATACCACTAACTGACACCTTAATACCGCTCATACCACTAACTGACACCTTCACACTGCTCATACCAATAACTGACACTTTCACACTGCTCATACCACTAACTGACACCTTCACACTGCTCATATCACTAACTGGCACCTTCTTGCTGCTCATACCACTAACTGACACTTTCACACTGCTCATACCACTAACTGACACCTTCACACTGCTCATACAACTAACTGACACCTTCGCACTGCTCATAATACTAACTGACACCTTCACACTGCTCATACCACTAACTGACACCTTCACACTGCTCATACCACTAACTGACACCTTCGCACTGCTCATACCACTAACTGACACCTTCACGCTGATCATACCACTAACTGACACCTTCACGCTGCTCATACCACTAACTGACACCTTCACGCTGATCATACCACTAACTGGCACCTTCACGCTGCTCATACCACTAACTGACACCTTCACGCTGCTCATACCACTAACTGGCACCTTCACACTGCTCATACCACTAACTGACACCTTCATACCGCTCATACCACTAACTGACACCTTCACACTGCTCATATCACTAACTGGCACCTTCTTGCTGCTCATACCACTAACTGACACTTTCACACTGCTCATACCACTAACTGACACCTTCACACTGCTCATACCACTAACTGACACCTTCACACTGATCCTACCACTAACTGACACCTTCACACCGCCATTAACACTAACTGACACCTTCACACCGCTCATACCACTAATGACACCTTCTCGCCGCTCAGTATATGAGAAGCCTCTGTTGAATTCATGGCTCCAGGTTTGGTCCATGGGAGGGTCACAGGCCATACATGAGGCCCACGTGACATAGGGACACGGATGGCATGGAGAGAAGACAGAGAAACCTTATCAGCCACCGCCACTGGCTGACCCTCCATCTACCAAAAACCACACACCCAGGGGCGGACTGAAAACTCATGGGGCCCCCGAGCAATAGGGGATCATGGGGCCCCTGTGTCCTTGCCCAAACTCAAAAAAGCCTATGAAAAAGGTACCAGGGGCATCTCATGGGGCCCCCTACTGACCCCAGGCCCTCAGGCACTGCCCGAGTTTCCAAATGGTCAGTCCGCCCCTGCCCACACCCCTTCCTGAACTGGCTGCCACCAAGGGTTCCCCAGGTGTTGGCTGAGCACCACATCTGACACAGGTCAACAAGAGCTTTCTTCTCTAGGTCCAATCATGTTGGCGAAGGTTCAGGTACGGTCCCCAGCAGGTGGCGATATTAGGTCCAATCATGTTGGCGAAGGTTCAGGTACGTTCCCCAGCAGGTGGCGATATTAGGTCCAATCATGTCGGCGAAGGTTCAGGTACGGTCCCCAGCAGGTGGCGATATTAGGTCCAATCATGTTGGCGAAGGTTCAGGTACGGTCCCCAGCAGGTGGCGATATTAGGTCCAATCATGTTGGCGAAGGTTCAGGTACGTTCCCCAGCAGGTGGCGATATTAGGTCCAATCATGTTGGCGAAGGTTCAGGTACGTTCCCCAGCAGGTGGCGATATTAGGTCCAATCATGTCGGCGAAGGTTCAGGTACGGTCCCCAGCAGGTGGCGATATTAGGTCCAATCATGTTGGCGAAGGTTCAGGTACGTTCCCCAGCAGGTGGCGATATTAGGTCCAATCATGTCGGCGAAGGTTCAGGTACGGTCCCCAGCAGGTGGCGATATTAGGTCCAATCATGTTGGCGAAGGTTCAGGTACGTTCCCCAGCAGGTGGCGATATTAGGTCCAACCATGTTGGCGAAGGTTCAGGTACGGTCCCCAGCAGGTGGCGATATTAGGTCCAATCATGTTGGCGAAGGTTCAGGTACGGTCCCCAGCAGGTGGCGATATTAGGTCCAATCATGTTGGCGAAGGTACCATAAACTCAACGGCCACTTTATTGGCTCCACCTGTTCAATTGCTTGGTAACACAAATTGCTAAGGGGATGGGGGGCTCCTTAGCTGTTGGGGGTGATCCAGGAGGGTAAGGGTAGGGTAGGTAGGGTGGGATTCCTGGGGGGTAGGCACGGGGAGGTGTGTGTGGGGGATGGAGGGGATTTGAGGAGGGGACTGATAGGATATTTGCACTGATTTATGTAATGTTTTTACTTTTACGACCAGAATAAATATATGCTGTTTATAAGCCTTGAGGTGCTCTATCCTTTTTGTGGGTGGCTTTCTTTGCAGTGATTTTTGTTTGGATGCACCTCCCCCCTTATTATGAATATTGGGGGTTTTGGCATAAGCAGATATACCACTCCTAGGACGAGCCTTAAGACCTTTGGGGTTTTTGTAGAAGATAAAAAGACAACAGTAACTCCAATAACCACTTGTTACACCCAAGGTATGCAGAATGCCATCTCTGAATGCACAACACATCCAACCTTGAAGCAGATGGACTACAGCAGCAGAAGACCACACCGGGTGCCACTCATGTCAGCTAAGAACAGGAAATGGAGGCTACAATTCGTGCAGGACCGCCAAATTTGGACAATAGAAGATCGGAAAAACATTGTCTGGTCTGATGAGTCTGGATTTCAGCTGTGACATTCAGATGGTAGAAGGTAAAATTTGGCATAAACAACATGAAAGCATGGATCCATCCTGCCTTGTATCAACGGTTCAGACTGGTGGTGGTGGTGTCATGGTGTGGTGGATCCATCCTGCCTTGTATCAACGGTTCAGGCTGGTGGTGTCATGGTGTTGGGGATCCATCCTGCCTTGTATCAACGGTTCAGGCTGATGGTAGTGGTGTCATGGTGTGGGGGATCCATCTTGCCTTGTATCAACGGTTCAGACTGGTGGTGGTGGTGTCATGGTGTGTTGGATCCATCCTGCCTTGTATCAACGGTTCAGGCTGGTGGTGGTGGTGTCATGGTGTGGTGGATCCATCCTGCCTTGTATCAACGGTTCAGGCTGGTGGCGTCATGGTGTGGGGGATCCATCCTGCCTTGTATCAACGGTTCAGGCTGGTGGTGTCATGGTGTGGGGGATCCATCCTGCCTTGTATCAACGGTTCAGGCTGGTGGTGGTGGTGTCATGGTGTGGGGGATCCATCCTGCCTTGTATCAACGGTTCAGGCTGGTGGTGGTGATGTCATGGTGTGGTGGATCCATCCTGCCTTGTATCAATGGTTCAGGCTGGTGGTGGTGGTGTCATGGTGTGGGGGAGATTTTCTTGGCACACTTAGGGCCTCTTAGTACCAATTGAGAATCATTTAAACCCCACGGCCTACCTGAGTATTGTTGCTGACCATGTCCACCCCTCTATGACTCCAGTGCCCCCATCTTCTGATGACTCCTTCCAGCAGGATAATGCTCCATGTCACAAAGCTCCAAGCATCTCCAACTGGTTTCTGGAACATGACAATGAGGTCACTGGACTTCAATTGTCTCCACAGCCACCAGATCTCCATCCAATAGAGGACCTTTGGGATGTTGTGGAATGGGAGATGCCCATCATGGATGTGCAGCCGACAAATCTGCAACAACTGCGTGATGCCATCATGTCAATATGGAGCAAAATCTCTGAGGAACGTTTCCTACACCTTGTTGAATCTATGCCATGAAGAATGAAGGCAAAAGGGGGTCCAACTAGCAAGGTGGACCTCATAAAGTGGCCGGTGAGTGTATATCTACAAGAAATCCTGTTTTGGGATTTAATCTATTCAATTTATATCAAAACCATAATTTTTATATAAAGTAATTCACTTTATTTAACATCAATATAAAAAAATGTTGTTTAAAATATTCTCAAGAATATACAACATAATGGTACTCCCAGATCTGATTCATAACTCATAGTCAATGTTCTTCCTGAACCCTATGCTGAACATCTTCCTCTTCCATCCTCTTCCTTCCTCTTTCTTCCTCTTCTTCCTTCACCTTCACATTCAAACATCCAAGACAGGTTTGTAGGAAACTTCCTTTTACTAACATTCATTTTTACTTTTAGAATGAAGGAGAAAGCAAGGAGCCTGCAGCAGGTGTGTTTGGGAACGCTTCTTCTCCATAACAAGCAGAAGTTCTCAAATCACCAGAATATAGACAAGGGTAGTAGGGGGTCTGGCGCACCCTGCATATCTGAGCAAATATGTGACCCTGCAGAGAAAAGCCCAGTCCAGTGCGTATTTGCATATGCTCAGAGCCAAGCGGTTAAGTAGTTTTCTAGTATACAGTTGCAAGAAAAAGTATGTGAACCCCTTGGGATTACGTGGAGTTTTGCATGAATTGGGCATAAAATGTGCTCTGAACGTCATCTAAGTCACAACAATAGAAGAACACAGTCTGCTGAACATAATACTACACAAACATTAGATGTTGCCATGGTTTAATTGCACATAACATGTAAACATTCACAGTGCAGGGAGGAAAAAGTATGTGAGGCCCTAGCTTAATGACTTCTCCCAGAGCTAATTGGAGCCAGGAGTGAGCCAACCTTGACTCCAATCAGTGTGATGATATTGGATGTGTTGCTGACACCTGTTTTGGGTTTACTGGTTTCAAGAAGCACTGTCTGATGTGAACCATGCCTCACAGAAAAGAGCTCTCAGAAGACCTACGATCAAGAATTGTTGACTTGCATGAAGCTGGAAAGGGTTACAAAAGTATCTCCTTGAGCCTTGATGTTCATGTGTCCACGGTAAGACAGACTGTCTACAAATGGAGAAAGTTTAGCACTGTTGCTACTCTCCCTAGGCGCGGTCGTCCTGTAAAAATGACTGCAAGAGCCCAGCGCAGAATGCTGCATGAGGTAAAGAAGAATCCCAGAGTGTCAGCTAAAGACCTACAGAAATCTCTGGCACATGCTAACATTTTTGTTGACACATCTACAATAAGGAGAACATGAAACAAGAATGGAGTACATGGGAGGACACCACGGAGGAAGCCATTGCTGGCCAAAAAGAATATTGCAGCACGTTTGAAGTTTGCAAAAGAGCACCTGGATGTTCCACAGCACTACTGGCAGAATATACTGTGGACAGATGACACCAAGATTGAGTTGTTTGGGAAGAACACACAACACTATGTGTGGAGAAAAAAAGGCCCAGCACACCAACATCAAAACCTCATCCCCACTGTGAAACATGGCGGAGGGAGCATCATGGTTTGGGGCTGTTTTGCTGCCTCAGGGCTGGACGGATTATTGTCATTGATGGGAAAATGAATTCCAGAGTTTATCAAGACATTTTGCAGGAAAACGTACGACCATCTGTCCGCCAACTGAAGCTCCGCAGAGGATGGGTGATGCAACAGGACAATGACCCAAAGCATACAAGTAATTCAACAAAACAATGGCTGCAACAGCACAGAATACGCCTTCTGGAGTGGCCCAGTCAGAGTCCTGACCTCAACCCCATTGAAATGCTGTGGCATGACCTTAAGAGAGCGATTCACACCAGACATCCCAAGAATATTACTACACTGAAACAGTTTTGTGAAGAGGAGTGGTCCAAAATGACTCCAGATCGTTGTGCAGGTCTGATCTGCAACTACAGGAAACGTTTGGTTGAGGTTATTGCTGCCAAAGGAGGGTCAACCAGTTATTAGGTCCAAAGGTTCACATACTTTTTCCTCCCTGCACTGTGAATGTTTACATGTTATGTGCAATTAAACCATGGCAACATCTAATGTTTGTGTAGTATTATGTTCAGCAGACTGTGTTCTTCTATTGTTGTGACTTAGATGACGTTCAGAGCACATTTTATGCCCAATTCATACAAAACTCCACGTAATCCCAAGGGGTTCACATACTTTTTCTTGCAACTGTATACAGTAAATGAAGATCTTGAAATGGAACTGGAGATCTTCTGAAAACGTTATTTAATTAGTTATCTTTATTCAAAGCACACTCCCCCATCCATCCATCTTTAAATTCACATTAAAGCCAAACTAAAATCTCTCAGTCAACATGAACTCTGTGTCATCCTTATGCTGCTATCATTAGTAAATAGGAAGGTATATTATAATTACCTGTTTTATAATTTCTTTTGTATTTTCCTGGTTTCTGGCCTAGGCCAACATGATGTCATACATCCCAGGAGTCTTCATGGGAGTAGTAGCTTTCTCAGCACATCCTCCTGCCTGCATGCCTAAGCTAAGGGCAGATGGATTCCATGAAGTAAATGCTACATGGATCTTCTGCCCTTACTCAAGATGGCAGCAGCTAGAAATACTAGGGGGGTGTTTTTCAAAGTGATTCCTCAACCAGCATAAAGCGTGGAGACATGGATGGTTGGAGACATAAATGGATGGATGGAGACATGAATGGATGGATGGAGACATGGATAGAAGGATGAAGACGTGAATAGATGGAGATATGGAAGGATAGATGGATGGATTGATGGATGGAGACATGGATGGTTGGAGACATGGATGGATGGAGATATGGATGGATTGATGGATGGAGACATGGATGGTTGGAGACATGGATGGATGGAGATATGGATGGATTGATGGATGGAGACATGGATGGTTGGAGACATAAATGGATGGATGGAGACATGAATGGATGGATGGAGACATGGATAGAAGGATGAAGACATGAATAGATGGAGATATGGAAGGATAGATGGATGGATTGATGGATGGAGACATGGATGGTTGGAGACATGGATGGATGGAGATATGGATGGATTGATGGATGGAGACATGGATGGTTGGAGACATGGATGGATGGAGATATGGATGGATTGATGGATGGAGACATGGATGGTTGGAGACATGGATGGTGGGAGACATGGATGGATGGATGGATGGATTGATGGATGGAGACATGGATGGGTGGGGGAGTTTTCTCTGAACATTACAAATTAATTAAATAGTGTATTCAGTCTGTGGTGGTCAGATACAGTTTAGTTCTGCTTTAACCCCTTTGTGCCGGTGCCTCCTGGATCTTTAAGAGTTTCAGAAGGCGGGAGGTGGGCGGGGTTTTAGGGTCATTAGGGTCATGTGACCGCCTTGATTCGCTGTCACTGCGGTCACATGATAGGAAAAGGTCCCGATTACAAGGGGAGATCGGGACCTTTCCGCGAGTCACGGACATATGTGCTGGGAGCGTGCAGGGTGCGCGCTCTCAGCACATATGTATTTTCAAATGGTACGCAAATATGCGACCGCCCGGCATCAAGGCCTAGACACTGAGAGGTCCCATATTTGCAGCGCTCGGCGTCTAGGGGTTAAGTAAGGATGAACTGAAGCTAGTGTACTGCAAAGAATCTGAGAATATAGTTACATAGTTAGTCTGGCTGAAAAAGGTAAAAGTCCATCCAGTTCAACCATAGAAAAAAAAAAGTTATTATCCTCCACCCACAGCTGATCCAGAGGAAGGCAAAAAACCCAGCAAAGCACGATCCAATCTGCTCCTGCTGGGGAAAAGATTCCTTCCTGATCCCCCGAGAGGCAATTGGATATTCCCTGGATCAACTATAGAGAATGAGGATCAAAACGTTGCCATTGTGAACAACTGACTGCAGCCCATCCAACGATTTTTGCATTCTAAATTTAAAAGGGGTCTGCCTACCCCAGTGTGGTATTTTACTTATAGGAGGAGCCTGATGGCCTGAGCCAGTCCTTGGCTTTAAACAGTCCTGGATACTCCAACAGTGATATCTCTCTGACATAATCCTCATCTCTGCTCCTGTCCAGCTGGACGTTTTAGATATTTGTGTCCCATCGCTTCCTACTATATTCCCTAGAATATAAAATAGTAGAGCAAAAGTATGGATAGCTTTTTTATTACTGTACTTAGGTCGATCAAATTGGGAATGTTGGCAGAGTAACTCTTCCTTTATAAAACGGTGCTACTCAACATGACCCAAGTGGAAGTTGGAGGATGCTAAATATGGGCTGTACAGTGGATGGGGGACCACTGACCAGCCAAATTTTCCAATCGCCTGATTCGTTGCCAAAGATGTGTATGGTCACAGCATTGTCATGGTAGGTGGGATTGGGTGATTGTTCTCAGATTCTTGTTCGATCTCTTCTTCCTAATGGTCTCGATGAACCGTTCACTGGTCATGTTATGACCACGTTCCCGAAAGTCAAGGAGAATGGCGCCCTTGTTATCCCAAAAAACAGTCAGCATGACATTCTGTGCAAGTTGCTTTCTCTTGAACTTCTTAGGCCTTGGAGAAGAGGTGTGAGGCTTTTCCATTGTCTGATTCTTTGTTTCTGGATCGTAAAGATAAGCCCATGTTTCATTTCCTGTCACCAGATTGCAAACAAACTGTCTTCTTTGGCTTCAAACATCTCCAACAAATCAGAGCGGACTTCTAGCCTTCTCTCTCTCAAGTTTGGTGTCCATTGCCGTAGATCCACTTTCTCCTACCCTACGTCTTCCATCATCTTCTGTATGGCATGGTGACCACAGTCCAGTCGTGCAGCAAGCTCACGGATTGTGAATTGTCTGTCTGTCTGAATCAATTCATCCACTTGCTGGTTCATATCAATGGTCCCAGCTGATGGTCTCCACTGCATAGTTTGTCTTCTATGTTGGTTTCCTCTGCTTTAAACGTCTTCATCCATCTATGCACTTTGCTTTTCTCAATGGTGTCATCTCCATTCTGTAGCCTTTTGTGGATGTCGGACAACCTGCACCCCTCCTTCATCAAGAACTCATTGCTTCTGCGTGGAACCCATTATTTACCTGTAATGACAAAGAAGAAGAAAAAAGATGAAAGGTTACTATAGAGCAGGAATCTCCAAACTTTCTAACCAAAGGGCCAATTTACTTTCCTTCAGACTTTAGGTGAGCTGGACTGTGGCTATTGGGAGTAGAAATTGTTCTGGCATAATTTTAGCAAAAAATGCATTGTTATTGTCTGTGGGAGGAATACTGCCCATCATTGGTGTCAGTAGGAGGAATAGTGCCCCATCACTGGTATCAGTGGGAGGAATAGTGTCCCATCATTGGTGTCAGTAGGAGGAATAGTGCCCCATCATTGGTGTCAGTGGGAGGAATAGTGCCCCATCACTGGTATCAGTGAGAGAAATAGTGCCCCATCATTGGTGTCAGTGGGAGGAATAGTGTTCATTCATTGGTGTCAGTGGGAGCAATAATGACCCATCAGTCAAAAGAATAGTGCCCCATTATTGGTGTCAGTGGGAGGAATAGTGACCCACTGTTATTATTAATGGTAGGAATAGTGCCCCATCATTGATGACAGTGGGAGGAATAGTGTTCCATCATTGATGACAGTGGGAGGAATAGTGCCCCATCATTGGTGTCAGTGGGAGGAATAGTGCCCCATCATTGGTGTCAGTGGGAGGAATAGTGTCACATCATTGGTGTCAGTGGGAGGAATAGTGTTCCATCATTGGTGTCAGTGGGAGGAATAGTGCCCCATCATTGATGACAGTGGGAGGAATAGTGTTCCATCACTGGTGTCAGTGGCAGGAACAGTGCCCCATCATTGGTATCAGTGGGAGGAATAGTGCCCCATCATTGGTGTCAGTGGGAGGAATAGTGCCCCATCATTGGTGTCAGTGGGAGGAATAGTGCCCCATCATTGGTATCAGTGGGAGGAATAGTGCCCCATCGTTGGTATCAGTGGGAGGAATAGTGCCCCATCATTGATATCAGTGGGAGGAATAGTGTCACATCATTGGTGTCAGTGGGAGGAATAGTGTTCCATCATTGGTGTCAGTGGGAGGAATAGTGTCACATCATTGGTGTCAGTGGGAGGAATAGTGTTCCATCATTGGTGTCAGTGGGAGGAATAGTGCCCCATCATTGATGACAGTGGGAGGAATAGTGTTCCATCACTGGTGTCAGTGGCAGGAACAGTGCCCCATCATTGGTATCAGTGGGAGGAATAGTGCCCCATCATTGGTGTCAGTGGGAGGAATAGTGCCCCATCATTGGTGTCAGTGGGAGGAATAGTGCCCCATCATTGGTATCAGTGGGAGGAATAGTGCCCCATCGTTGGTATCAGTGGGAGGAATAGTGCCCCATCATTGATATCAGTGGGAGGAATAGTGTCACATCATTGGTGTCAGTGGGAGGAATAGTGTTCCATCATTGGTGTCAGTGGGAGGAATAGTGTTCCATCATTGATGACAGTGGGAGGAATAGTGCCCCATCATTGGTGTCAGTGGGAGGAATAGTGCCCCATCATTGGTGTCAGTGGGAGGAATAGTGTCACATCATTGGTGTCAGTGGGAGGAATAGTGTTCCATCATTGGTGTCAGTGGGAGGAATAGTGTTCCATCATTGATGACAGTGGGAGGAATAGTGTTCCATCATTGGTGTCAGTGGGAGGAATAGTGCCCCATCATTGATGACAGTGGGAGGAATAGTGTTCCATCATTGGTGTCAGTGGGAGGAATAGTGCCCCATCATTGATGACAGTGGGAGGAATAGTTCCCCATCATTGGTGTCAGTGGGAGGAATAGTGCCCCATCATTGGTGTCAGTGGGAGGAATAGTGCCCCATCATTGGTATCAGTGGGAGGAATAGTGCCCCATCATTGGTATCAGTGGGAGGAATAGTGCCCCATCATTGGTATCAGTGGGAGGAATAGTGCTCCATTATTGGTGTCAGTGGATGGAATTGTGCCCTGTTGTTGGAGTCATGTGGAGGAATAGTGCCCCATCATTTATGTCAGTGGGTGGAATTGTGCCCTGTTGTTGGAGTCCTTTGGATGAATAGTGCTCCATCATGGGTATCAATGGGAGAAATAGTGCCCCATCATTGGTATCAGTTAGGAATAGTGACCTATCATTGGTGTTTATGGTAGAAATAGTGCCCTATCATTGGTGTCAGTTAAGAATAGTGCCCATCATTGGTGTCAATGGTAGAAATAGTGCCCTGTTGTTGTCAGTAGCAGGTATTACGCCCCATGGTTGGTGTCAGTGGTCAGAATAGTGTCTTGTATCAGTGGGAAGAAAAGTGCTCCAAAGGCCAGATAAAGGGGAGCAGAGGGCTGCAGTTTGGAGAGCACTGCTATACAGAGAGTTACTCTGCCAACATGCGAAATGTGAATGGCCTATGTAAGTCACTATAAACGTTATGCTCATTCATGAATTACCCTCTAAATGGAGAAGGGAAACCCCCTGAAAACGGCCACAGCCAGGGTGCAGACCCACCAACCTGAAGATCTCACCAGTACAATGCCCGAGTGATAGGATTTACCGTCCGGTGATTCTAGGGATCTAACAACAAACAAAATATCTTTCATTCTTTCATTCTTCGGGAGGATCTAGAATTTTAAGCTCGGCAATTAAAAAGCTTTAAAATGATGAAGTGATGGCTGAACGCAATCCAAGGAGAAGATCTTCAGTCACTAACGTGCTTAAGTTATCTGAATCGCAGGACAAATGAGAGCTGACAGATCGGTCTCACAAGACCTCGTTCAGTAATACTGTTTGATCAAACGGTGCAGTCCCACTTATGGCCAAATTGAACTAATGGCGGTTATCTCCAAAGTCACCTCTTTTCTGCAAAGGAAAAAAAAAAAAAAGCTATTTGTGATTTTTCTATTTTTCGGCCTCTTCAGGAGGCAGCGGCGGACGATGCGGAATCGGTGATTGTGCTTTCATTGTAAGTAAATGTACGACGTTGGAGTATGAGGGTCAGGAGAAGGGCATCTGCTAAATTTTGTCTAATTGAATTTCCTCTATAAGAATCGTTCTCTTTCGGGTCTCCTGTCATTGGGCAGAAATGTGCCAACTGGTAGGCTTGGGAGGGAATGTCTCCATATTAATACAGAGCGGCAGCAGCATTAGTGGTGGAAATAGTAGGAGTAGCATCCCTATTATCTCCTACACTCCTAGAAACTCAAACCTTCGAACCACTTGACCTCCAGGACTTTTTCTGACAGCCTCATGCCAGGGTACTCGGTGTAATCCTGGACTCCCATCTGTCCTTTCAGCCCCAAATCCAATCGCTGTCCAAATCTTGTAGACTTCAACTCCGCAACATCTCCAACCTCCGCAACATCTCCAACCTCCGCAACATCTCCAACCTCCGCAACATCTCCAACCCCCGCAACATCTCCAACCTCTGCAACATCTCCAACCTCTGCAACATCTCCAACCCCCGCAACATCTCCAACCTCTGCAACATCTCCAACCTCCGCAACATCTCCAACCCCCGCAACATCTCCAACCTCCGCAACATCTCCAACCTCCGCAACATCTCCAAACTCCGCAACATCTCCAACCTCCGCAACACCTCCAACCTCCGCAACACCTCCAACCTCCGCAACATCTCCAACCTCCGCAACATCTCCAACCTCCGCAACACCTCCAACCTCCGCAACACCTCCAACCTCTGCAACACCTCCAACCTCCGCAACATCTCCAACCTCCGCAACATCTCCAACCTCCGCAACATCTCCAACCTCCGCAACATCTCCAAGATACGCCCGCTTTTATCCACCGAAACCACTAAGCAGCTTATTCATTCCTTGGTTATCTCTCACCTTTACTACTGTAACTCCCTCCTTGTTGGCCGACCTCATCGCAGGCTATCTCCACTACAGTCCATCATGAATGCTGCTGCCAGACTCATCCACCTTACCAACCGATCAGCGACTGCTGCCGCTCTCTGCCAATCGCTCCACTGGCCTCCACTCGGTGACCTGCACCCCTCTCTGCAATCCCTCCACTGACCTACAGTCAGTGTCCTCCACCCCTCTCTGCCAATCCCTCCACTGGCTTCCACTCAGTGTCCTCCACCGCTTTCTGCCAATCCCTCCACTGGCCTCCACTCGCTGTCATCTACCCCTCTCTGCCAACCCCTCCACTTGCCTCCATTCAGTGTCATCCACCCCTTTCTGCCAAACCTTCCACTGGCCTCCACTCTGTGTCCTCCACCCCTCTCTGCCAATCCCTCCACTGGCCTTCACTCAGTGTCCTCCACCCCTCTCTGCCAATCCCTCCACTGGCCTCCACTCAGTGTCCTCCACCCCTCTCTGCCAATCCCTCCACTGGCCTCCACTCAGTGTCCTCCACCCCTCTCTGCAAACCCTCCACTGGCCTCCACTCAGTGTTCTCCACCCCTCTCTGCCAATCCCTCCACTGGCCTCCACTCAGTGTCCTCCACCCCTCTCTGCCAATCCCTCCACTGGCCTCCACTCAGTGTCCTCCGCCCCTCTCTGCCAATCCCTCCACTGACCTCCACTCAGTGTCCTCCACCCTTCTCTGCCAATCCCTCCACTGGCTTCCCATTGCCCAGTGAATAAAAATAAAAAAATTAACAATAACATATAAAGCCATTTATAACTCCGCCCCCAATTACACCACCAATCTTCTCTCCAAATATCACCCAAACTGTCCTCTCCTCCCACGACCTCCTGCTCTCTAGCTCCCTTGTCTCCTCCTCCCATGCTCATCTCCAGGACATCTCTAGAGCCTCCCCCATCCTCTGGAACTCTCTACCCCAATCTATCCAACTATCACCTACTCTGCCCACTTTTAGTCGATCTCTGAAAACCGATCTCTGCAGGGAAGCCTATCCTGCCTTCAGCTACTAACCGAATCTTCTATTTCTCCCGTCAGTTTGTCCCCCACAGTTGTATCACTAGCCCCTCCCTCCTAGATTGTAAGCTCCCAGGATCAGGCCCTCCTATCCCTCTTGTATTGATCTGTATTGTTGCTGTATTGTCTCCCGTTATATATTGTAAAGCGCTGAGCAAACTGTTGGTGCCATAAATCCTGTATAATAATAATAATAATAACATGAAAAATTCAGTATTTTTTGCTAGAAAATTAGTTGAAACCCCCAAACATTATAAAGTTGAGGCCCTAGAGAATACAATGGTGGGTTTTGTCATTTTTTATGTCACACAGTATATGCACAGTCCAATATATATATATCCTTGGCAACATGCTGACCGGCCATGCGAATGCTTGGTTGAGTTGCGGCCAGGGGCGGACTGACCATTTGGAAACTCGGGCACTGCCCGAGGGCCCAGGGTCAGTAGGGGGCCCCATGAGATGCCCCTGGTACCTTTTTCATAGGTTTTTTTGAGTTTGGGCAAGGACACAGGGGCCCCATGATCCCCTATTGCCCGGGGGCCCCATGAGTTGTCAGTCCGCCCCTGGTTGCAGCTAAGGAGTCGCGGTTTGTGAGGACATCGCCTGGCGTCGCTACTCCTTTCCAAGCATGCGCATTGCCCCTATGTATGCTATTCTCCAATGCTCAGCTGCTGGGGCGATGCTGGGGTGACTTGGCCACTGCAGCACGTGTGCCATAGATTCGCCACCACTGTGCTAGGCCATCTTTCCTCCACTCATCTCTCTGACAAGCAGCCGCATCTGCCGGATCGGTTCTCAGTGCTACCTATCAGCCAGGCGAGGCCAAGTACCACCAGGAGGCCTCTTGAGGGGAGAGGGGGGAATCTAATTATATTAATTATTCAACTGATTCCATTACCCTTACCAGCAGGATCACCAGCCTGAAAATGGAAAACTAATGCAGCCATCATATCTGGAGACTGGTAAACTGCAATGTATGACATTTTGGTCTTGGGTTTAGATACACTTGAAGAATGAAAAATCGAGAGAAATTCTTTTTAAGTGTAGCACCCTCCTAGTCAGGTGCTAGGATGTGTATAGTTAGGTAAGGCATAGGCTGTCAGGTAAATTCAGTGCTACTCTACCTAACAGGGTGCTGTGATTGGTCAGTCAGGTCTGCTCATGCTGCTCTGGTGCTCTTGGAGTTTGAGTTCCGCCAGCCCGCCTATGAGAGCCGTCCAGAACATGGGTAGGGGCTAGACAAAGGAACAGCATGAATATGGATACAGCCCTGGCCAATTTCAGGGGAAGGCAGTCCCATTGCATGCTGGGAGCGGTATTTATATTCTGTGAGCTCATGGGTTCAGTGTCTTTCCTAGGAGCGGATTGCACCAGCCAGGTTGGAGGCAGGTTACCTCACCTGGCACTTGCTGCCATGTGGCCTCAGGCGGGTTGACCTGAGGGCCTGAAGTTAGGGAGAATGACCTTGGTTCTACAGTATGCTGACTGAGGGGAGATGTCTGCCACAGATCTGTCTGGTACCACTGGAGGGTTTCACTTGGACGACTGGAAGGAGGCAACCATTCTGCGCATGAGCCTCGTGAGTACTGACATTGAGGAATTTGGGGACGCTGTGTGCTTGCCACCTCCTCCGGGGTTTGATAGTCAGCATGGGTCTGGGAAAAGGGAACACTGGCTAGTGTTCAGAAGAGCATGTCCAAGTGTTACTACTGCAAAGGATTTTGCTCGGCTACGTTACCTTTGGGCAGGCACAGTCTGTCGTAACTGGCTTATACCTGAGGAGCTCAGCCCTGTAACTACTACTACTACAAAAGGGGACTTTGCTCACTCTCAGAACTACTTGCTGCTATATATTACAAAGGGAAGTCTGCTGTCTACTGTCATCCAGATCTTCTAGTGTTCAAGTATGAGATCAGCTGAATGTCCTCAGTGCAGGGGCGGACTGACCATTTGGAAACTCGGGCACTGCCCGAGGGCCCGGGGCCAGTAGAGGGCCCCTGAGATGCCCCTGGTAACTTTTTCATAGGCTTTTTTGAGTTTGGGCAAGGACACAGGGGCCCCATGATCCCCTATTGCCCGGGGGCCCCATGAGTTGTCAGTCTGCCCCTGCCTCGGTGTGAATAGTTCGAATTTTGGAAAATTCCTACTACATTTCCCATCCCTATCCCCAGTTCTACAATAAAACTCCAAAAACAAAACATCCCCTAGACTGGTCATTCAAGATGAGTGGAAGTGTGTGTGAGTGTATTTGGCTGCAGAAATACACTGTGCCTGGCTGCGGGGCGAAGTAAGGGGAAACTAGGGCAACAAACAAGCGGCTCCTGTGGGGGTAGCACTACATAAGACTCACACATTGTCTCTTTCTACTATATATATCTGTTTTCTATGGTCACATTTTAGGTGCCCATTGACGCTCAATAGTTGATCACTCATTGACACAACAATTATACTGCAATTGCCCGGCCTGACCCTTGAAGACTCTCCACTGATATATATTTAGCATTATAAATTGCCTGGAGCATGGAGGTGAACGTTGAAAACCAATTGAAAGGGGTTTTCTAGTTTATGTTCACATTTATCCAATCCCCCGTTGGAGCTCTTGATAATTAAAAGATAAAAGTTGATACAAGTGATGTAGAATGGACCTTCTCAGGCTATCACTTCTTCTCTGTAGCCTCTACATTAGTCCTGTATGGTTCCGGGAGGACAGATCGAGTGGAGTGATGTCTCTTCTGCCTTCATTCAGGGGGGGGGGGAGGGCGTATATTAGATAAATATTTCAAGATTACCATTGTTATCTCTCTTGTACAAACAATAAACCAGATCTGCTGATCTGAATGATTTTCAGAGCTTCAAAATGCACTGAGAGCAAGGCTCAGGGTGGAGAGATGTTTGGATGGCTGTGGACCAGGGGCGGACTGACAACTCATGCGGCCCCCGGGCAATGGGGATCATGGGGCCCCTGTGTCCTTGCCCAAACTCAAAAAAGCCTATAAAAAAGGTACCAGGGGCATCTCATGGGGCCCCCTACTGACCCCGGGCCCTCGGGCAGTGCCCAAGTTTCCAAATGGTCAGTCCGCCCCTGTGGTGGACTGCAGTATAAGAAGGTTCCGAATGTCTCTTGGAGCCTACGCACATATAGATCCAAGTGTTTTATTACTGGAATGGGATCTAAGGAGTGATCTCTGCATGGATATTTTGGAAAACTTGACTAGGGTAAAGCAAATGTCGCCAATCTCTCACCAACAATACCTTTATGCCCTAATACCCCTCTTATCTAATATACCTAAAATAAATCAGCCCAACGCCGGATTGTGGTGAAAATTGGCCGTAACAGACATTTATGACCAAATAACCAATGTAACATTCCTTGACTAAGGTATAGTAGATATTACGGCTGCTCCTAACCTTTTAAACTCCCCACCTAAACCAGTGACTTCCCTGATCAAAAAAACGACACTGACCCGCATTGGAGTTTAAAGGCCACCGCAGCCATTTTTATTAAACAACAATTTAACATTTTCCAAAATTACACATTCTTTGTAATAACTCACCTAATCACTACTCCTCTTTCTGTTACTCCAGATTACTTCTTTAAATTCTAGGGTCTTAGAAGGTGACTTATATATTGACCACCCGCCTGTATCTACCACCAACCTAGGTTTCCAGGCCCCCAGCCGCAAATACACCGACTCGGGGACAATTTCCTAAAAGTACCCTTGATACAGCCCACTTACTCCTGCACCATTACTGCAGTAAATTTGCTAGGGTAGGTACACCCATACCTGTGATGGGCCCAATCCACCATTCACCAAAATAATAAATCCCGTCACTGCCTTCCAAGACCCTGAGACCCCTGCCAGATGCCATGACAAAGACAGCCAGAAAAACAAGCAACTTTTACAAAAAATAGGAACACTTCCATCCAGTAAACCACCCATAACCACTGGAAGGGCAGGAAGGACCCCGAAAGAAGGAGCCCCGCAAACACAATCCGTCAAACAAACGTGCGGGAGGGAGGGTGGTAGAAACTTATCCTACGCTGTCCAAGCTCCAACTGACTCCGACCACTTTGGCACCACCCTACTAACTCTCCCTGCCATCCGGCCCCTCTTAAGCCCCACCCGAGCCCCCTCCAATCAGCTACTATCTTCCCATTTCAAATAAAACTCCTCTATTAACCCTACGATGTTCCGCCTATCCTGCCAACCTAGTCATGTCAGGCCCTCCACCTAATGCTGCGCATCTAGCCCCAGGCCTTATCTTTTAATTTGAATTATATTGACAATAATGATAAATAACCACAGTTGCCGATCTTTGAAGGCACCAAATGACTAATCTTCATTTTATATCTGTGGAACCACTTAAAGGTCCCCAGCTGCAAGACGCCAGCTTGGGGACAACCCAACTCTCTGCCGATACGTCCATGTCCCAACTTTCAAGTCAACCCACCATTACCTAGAACTTCTCCTGAGGACACCATACCTTAGATGGGTCCCTAGCTTGTGACGGACGTTAATTTAGACTGCCTTGCCACTCCAACATCTAAGCATCACCATTCCAAGGAGCAGGGTGGGAGAGAAGGAAGTTTCTTCTTCACTGTTGTCATCCAGTTGCGTGAACTTTTTCTCCAGCCTGCCTAAATCCCCCTTGGAGCCCCATCTAAAATTCAATCCCACCAATGTGGTGCAGGTGCGGTGTGACTAGAGCCATATAAAAGTCCAGGCTGAGGGGAGATTTACTCTCAGTTCCTTTTGTTTATACAGGACAGGAAGTGAAGGTTAAATCTCCCTCATGGGACACAGATGGCAAAAAAAAAAAAAAACTTTCTGTGATCTATTCAAAATGGAAAACAAGTTTGGGATATTGATATATACACCCACCGGCCACTTTATTAGGTCCACCTTGTTAGTCCCGGTTTGGACCCCTTTTGCCTTCAGAACTGTCGTCATTCTTCATGGCATAGATCCAACAAGGTGTTGGAAACATCCCTCAGAGATGTTGCACCATATTGACATGATAGCATCACGCAGTTGCTGCAGATTTGTCGGCTGCACATCCATGATGCAAATCTCCCGTTCCACCACATCCCAATGGTGCTCTATTGGATGGAGATCTGGTGTTTAAACAATGCTCAATTGGTACTAAGGGGCCCAAAGTGCCAAGAAAATCTCCCCCACACCATGACACCACCAGTCTGAACCGTTGATACAAGCCAGGATGGATCCACCACACCATGACACCACCACCACCAGCCTGAACCATTGATACAAGGCAGGATGGATCCACCACACCATGACACCACCACCACCAGCCTGAACCATTGATACAAGGCAGGATGGATCCATGCTTTCATGTTGTTTACGCCAGATTCTGACCCTACCATCTGAATGTCGCAGCTGAAATCCAGACTCATCAGACCAGGCAACGTTTTCTCCAATCTTCTATTGTCCAATTTTGGTGATCCTGTGTGAATTGTAGCCTCCGTTTCCTGTTCTTAGCTGACAGGAGTGGCACTCGATGTTGTCTTCTGCTGCTGTAGCCCATCTGCTTCAAGGTTGGACGTGTTGTATGTGCAGAGATGATGTTCTGCATACCTTGGGTGTAACAAGTGGTTATTTGAGTTACTGTTGCCTTTCTATCATCTGGAACCAGTCTGCCCATTCTCTTCTGACCTGTGGCATCAACACAACTGCCGCCCACTGGATATTTTCTCTTTTATGGACCATTCCCTGTGGTTGTGCGTGAAAATCCCAGGAGATCAGCAGTTTTTGAAATACTCAAACCAGCCCGTCTGGCACCAACAACCATGCGAAGTTCAAAGTCACTTAAATCCCCTTTCTTCCCCATTCTGATGCTCAGTTTGAACTTCAGCAAGTCATTTTCACCACGTCTAGATACCTAAATGCATTGAGTTGCTGCCATGTGATTGACTGATTAGCAATTTGTGTTAACAAGCAGTTGAACAGATGTACCTAATAAAGAGGCCAGTGAGTGTATATGTAGCACAGATACCGTATTGGTCTGGTGATTTGATCCCGGGTTCCATTTCATGTTTGGCATATGGCAGCCAGGCACACAACAATTTCATATGCAGAGTCAGTAAACAGGCCGTGCAACTCTCTTTTGTTTTTTTTGTTTTTTTTTTAAATTTGGGGGGGGGAATTTTGATGGGGTGGGGATGAGCCTAGGGATACTCCAGAAAACTATACTTGATAATGAGGCTCTTAAACTGAGCAAAAACTACAGGGTGCAAACACCCCCTTGAAATTGTAGATCTGAGCAGCAAACAAACAGGAATCCCAAACGATATGCAATCCTGATTGCCAGTGGTTGCAACTAAAGGTCAGCAAAATGAGTTCAGGAAAGTCTATGGATCCCCCAGGGAAGTACTCACTTCTGATTTCCAGGCAACCAAGTGCAGGTTCAGCAAACTCCAGCATGCCAGTGGCCTACGTAATGGATCTGTAGTGGACTTAATGAAAGCAGGATAGAGCAGACATCTCCTAGCCAAGATGTAGCTGGGACCCCACAGAAATGCTGCAGTCTAAGGTGAATCTCCTAGGGGTGCCATAGTACTCAAGCTGGGTCTTACTTCCCTAGGACCAAGAGGCCACTGCTCTGGACTATGGCTCATTTATAATAAATCAAAACTCTATTATTTCCCACAGAAAAGTCAAACTTTCACCCTTGAAAGTGCAAAATTAACATAAACCTTTTCAATGACACACATAACCTCTCCCACCGTCTCAAACTGTTAATATACTATCCATGATAAAGTCCCAAATTCAAAATTACAAGTTCCAAAATAAAAATTAAAAAATAAAAATAAAAAAATATTTTTAAAAAAATTATTATAGTCCTTGCACTTCAATCTTCAAACTGTGAAATGTCCAAATCTTCCCTTCAATCCAAAGAACCTCGAAAAAATAAACTAGATATAGTGCATTATCTTAATAAAATTAAATAAAAGTGCTATCATGCAACCACACAGGTGATATAATATATACTATATAAGATCCCTTGTGAAAAAGTCGGAAGTGACGAAACGCATCAGGGTCAGACGCTAGGCCGGAAGGAGCAGCGCGGCCATTTTTAAGGTGGTTTTCGGCTTATAACGGACTTATCGAGGATGGACGGTACCTGCTGATAATGTAAGCTGCTAATAAATTATGTATACCTATTTATTACTCCACTGAGTTTGCCCCCATTTGTTCTGTGAGGAACGGGGATCCCGATACCCATTGCTACAGGAGGAAGGGATTCAACTGCGCACTCCTACTAAAGGAAAGCAAATTCCCAGTGAAAGCAATCCCATCTGGGAAAAGGAAATCTCAGAGTGTTTTGAAAGCAGAAAGAGGGTAATTGTATATTATCCCACGTGCAGAGTGGTGGCACCTATTTTTGGCACAATCTTTGAAAGATCACTTATTGTGTATGTGTTGAATCTCACGTATTGCAGTGGCTGTTTCACAGGGCCACTTGTGAAGTGGTGTGTTGATTTTCACCTCACAGGCGTTACTTATTTATTAGTATATATTATATCACCTGTGTGGTTGCATGATAGCACTTTTATTTAATTTTATTAAGATAATGCACTATATCTAGTTTATTTTTTCGAGGTTCTTTGGATTGAAGGGAAGATTTGGACATTTCACAGTTTGAAGATTGAAGTGCAAGGACTATAATAATTTTTTAAAAAATATTTTTTTATTTTTATTTTTTAATTTTTATTTTGGAACTTGTAATTTTGAATTTGGGACTTTATCATGGATAGTATATTAACAGTTTGAGACGGTGGGAGAGGTTATGTGTGTCATTGAAAAGGTTTATGGCCCATTTATACCTCTCTCAGTCCCCTGCTGGTCACCTGCATAATAACCAGGGATTGGCTGAGGAGATATCGATATGCAGGCTGGGGTCATGATTCTCCCATCCACTATGTCCTAGGATTCCCTGAGAGAAGAGAGAAACAATTGAGCCCATACATTTGGAGTCCAGAGAGGGCTGGCTAATCAAACCATGCCTCGCTTAAGACACAGAGGACAAAAGAGAACAGTAGATCTGAGGGTGCTACATATATCAAATGTATGCGGGGTCTGTGGCCCCTTTAAGCAGCCTGGTAGAGCATCCTTCCTTTCCGGCTACAAAAACTGTTATTCCCATTCTACCGTGGACAGACCAGAGGAAGATAGAGAGAAGAGCCAAGGAAGACTTTTTCCACAGCAATGAGGAGCTTAATGAGTAGTTGCACATCCAGAAGGTTAAGACCCACCCACCACCTGATGGAGGAGGACCAGAGCACCCAGGACCGTTAGGTGGGGTGGTGCACCTGAAATCAGCTAGGTCTGGAGAGTGGGCTGAGCTACAAGGGAGCCTGCCAGTGAGAGACTGTAGACTTTTGCTGCCAAGTGAGTGCTGGGGTGTCTTGGGAAGAGATGTTCGGGTAAAATGTTCCTCTTGTGTTGGGAAGAATGGCCAGGGCCTGCTCTCCTAAGAGCCTAGAGAAGGAAAGAAATGCTGGACTACATGCTGCTGTGCTGAGAGTTGCTGGCTGCGGTGACCTGAGTAAAGAGAACCATGTGCTGCTGTTAGTAGTGCTACTCTTCCAGAGACTGTGCTACTGTTCTAGAGATGACATTTTTTTAGAGCTGCTGTTCCATAACTGTTTCTCCAGAGTTGGTATTTTGGTTCCCTGATGTTCCAGTGTCCTGCTACTCCAGTATCCTGCTGCTCCAGTATCCTGCTACTCCAGCGAGACCATGAGTTCCACAGAACCCGAAAGTGGAGCAGGCTGAGAAGATACGCCCAAAAGCCTGATGGGTTCCTTTTCACCTGAATCCACTCAAGAGCTGCTGCTTTTGTTACTTTGTTGCATGGTTGTGATAGTGGGTATCAAGGACTTGACTGAATTCAAGAGGACTCCACCAGGTCTACTGGAGCAACAAGAGGCCTTCAAGCCACACTGTTGTGTTTTGTTTGCCTGTGGTTACCCCTTTGTTGTCCGCTGAAGAGATCTGCCAAAGGAGACTGTAGAGCTTGTTCACCCTAGGATTACAAATACTCCTAGCTAGAAGTGAGTGGTCCACCAAGAGGAAGGGGCCTCACCGCCGGCAGAGACAGGGACTGAGATTCTTAGACAATTGCTCTGTATAATATACAGTTATTTGAGATTGTTCACCCTGGAATTACAAATACTCGTATTTGGAAGTGAGCGGCCCACTGTGAGACAAGGGCCCCAATGCTGGCAGCTAAGCACACCCTCCTGTCTGTATGCCTGAGCTAAGGGCAGATGGATTCCAGGGTGTAAAAGCTACATGAATCATCTGCCCTTACTCAAGATGACCGTGATTTGAAATGCTAGGGAGGGGGGAGGGTTTCAAAGTGATTTCTCAACAAAAATAATGCATGGAGACAAGGAGATGGATGGAGACATGGATGGATGAATGAATGTAGACATGGATGGATGGGGGAGTTTGCATTGAATTTAAAAAATTAATTAATCTCTTCACGCCGGTTGCACGCAAATGTGCGTCCTCCAGGCGTCTGGGCCTAGATGCCGAGTGGTTGCACATTTGTGTGCAATTAAGAAAAACATATGTGCTGAGAGCGCGCGCCCTGCACACATGTCCGGTACTCACAGAAAGGTCCCGATCTCATCTTTCGATCGGGACCTTTCCTGATCATGTGACCAGCGGTCACAACCGTAAAACCCCGCCCCGCCTCCCGGCTTCTGAAACCCTTAAAGTGCCAAGGGGTTAAACAGCGTTTTTGAGTTTTGGTGCTCAGTAGGAGCGTAGATAAGGGGAGGGTCACGGGGGTCCAAACCTCACTCCTATCCAAGTGCCCAGTGCCACCGTGTTGGTGATCATTTACAGTTTCGTTCTGCTTTAAGGACTTTTAATATATTTTTTTTTAAATGGCACAATGGGATCTGGAACCCCCCTTAAAGAAAAATATTGATGAGACATGCTGTAGCTATACCTAGTTTTCTTCATCTGAACTACATCATAATGGTAGCACCTCCCGCCAGCAATACTTTTCGTTGATCCGTTTTTATATCCAGGCATCCTGAACCCATCTTCTACTGGAAGAGAATTTCCCCAGGTGGATATTACTCTGAACATTTGTAGTTTATCGCCTATTACACCATCTCCTGTCAGCCCCGTAACGTGAATTTCCACCAGGGTGATTAATTGTCTCAAAGCGTTGAGCAACAGCAGAGAACAAGGCACGCAGCCTGTCAAGAGCTGATTAAGATGTGTTGGTAAATATGATTAATAAGGCTGAACGGGCGGGGTGCGCAGTAAACAAGGAATAACCAGATGGCAAATGCTTTCCCTCCGAACCGTGGAAAATAGTGAGAGGAAAATCATTTCCATTATAGAGAGAGAGAGAGAAGAGGCTGCATGAGACCCTCAGAGGACGGGAGGCAGCTCTTCTCCAAATCACAAGTACAAGGCCTGACGATCTATTGTGCTGCTCTCCGAATCCTGCGTTAATAAAGATGTCCACGTAGGGCCAGATTTCGGTGCTTTGCCTCCTCTGGCTTTATTCACGCATGAGTGGTTTTCCTCAGCGGGTGGAAGCGTGTTGAAGGAACTAGCAGAAAAGTTGTTTCTAACCTCAGTTTTTATGCTTTCTGTGCATTTTATTCTATAGGTTAGGCGCCCCCCCCCCCACTGTCAACTTGTGTTTCATGGGGACTACAGCTATGAGATTGCCCCACCATAGGCTCGGACTCCCTTGACGTTTTAGGTCAGGGGTCTCCAAACTATGGCCCTCCAGCTGTTGAAGGACAACAAGTCCCATCATGCTTCTGCCTCTGGGAGGCTTTCCTGTGGCTGTCAGAGTCTTGCAAGACCTCATGGGACTTGCAGTTCCTCAACACCTGGAGGGCTATAGTTTGGAGACCCCTGTTTTAGGTGTTCCCAATGAGCGTGGGCAGGGGTTCATGTCTTTAAAGTAGAGTCCTCGTTGACATGCCCAGGAAGTGAGGTTGTGGGACCCTATCAGTGGTCAGGGAGGAGCTTAGTTTAGGGAGAAGGCAGATGGGAGCAGAGCTGTCTGGACCAAAGAACGTGTAATGGAAGCCAGGATTGGACGTTTGGTTTCATTTTTGAAATACGTTTCATATCTTCTGCATCCGTTTCATTCGGAACAACACTGGTAGTTAAGGAGCAGGTGGCCAGCTATTGCGTCCTTGACAACCATGACTCATCTGCTGTGAGGACCCCCCCCCCAAAAAAAAAATCCATACCAAACCCTAAATTAAGAATGTAGCCTTGCAGGCCAGGAAAGGAGAGGGAACTAGCGAGCGCTCCCTCTCCTGTACCATACTAGGCCCCATGCCCTCAACATGGGGGGGTTCTTTGTGGACTTCCCCCAAAGCACCTTGTCACCATGTTGAAGGGCCTCTTCCACACAACCCTGGCCTGGTGGTTGTGGGGGGCTTATCAGATTCTAGAAGCCCCCTTTAACAAATTGTCAAAACCTATCTCTGTGTTTTTTTTTTTTACTTTAGACACTTTTTTGGTGAATGAGTAGGAGCAGTGGGGGGATGTAGGGGTCCCCTTGTTAAATTCCAATTCCAGATTCTGATAAGCCACCCCCCGGGCCAAGGTTGTGTAGAAGAGGCCTTTGTACACACCAACAATGGAGCAAGGTGCTTTGGGGGGGACTTCCCTCCCCCAAAGCACCCCCCCTCATATTTAGGTATGTGGCCTGGTATGGTTCGGGGGAGGGCGTTTGCCCCCCCCCCCCTTTCTTGGCCAACCGGGCTGCATGCTCAGATAAGGGTCTGGTATGGATTTTGCGGGACCCCCAAGCTGTTTCTTTTTCTAAAACTGGCATTTATTTAGTTTGCATGCTGCTGACAGCGGGGAATCCTGCTGACAGCAGATGAATTAAGGTTGCTAAGGAAGCGGAGGCTGCCCACTCCATAACAACCCGCTTCTCAATGCATACGAATTCCATTTTTGGGGGTTTTTTTTTTATTAATTCAGGTCCAGTTCGTTTTCGAATTTTCCAAATTCGGGTGAATTGAATTCAATTCGACCAAATCGAAAAGTATCGAATTGGCATTTGAATTCGAATTTATTTTATTCGGAAATTTGAATTTCAGAAGACGGTTATATTCTTTCTGATTTATTCTAGTCTATTCATTTCTAGTCTATTCCAATCTAATCTATTCTATTCAAATTTATTCTATTCGAATTTCAGAAGACAGTTATATTCTTTCTATTTTTTTCTATTCTATTGTTTTTTTCTATTGTATTCTACTCCTTTATTTTCTATTGTATTTTATTCTATTCTTTTATTTTAGCCGTTGGGGGCAATAAAACCACGTGGCTGAGCTGCCTTTTTTACCATCTCTCAACTGCTCTCCCTTTAGCTGGAAAGGCAGTGGCTTCGATGCTTTGCTTCTTGGCTGTGGCAGAAATAATACTCGTGTTCGTCAGGCACTGCAGCCATCCTATTGCGACCTATTCAAGTGAATAGCACCGCCCTGCAGCCGCCCTGCAGCCATGCACAATACATATAGTTGCGGCACGGTAGTCCTGACTTTCGGTATGGTGGAATTCTCAATAACTAATTGTTGGTGGTGTCACACCCTAACACGTGTCAGCCATATAGCCTTCAGTGTGTAAGCAGGGGTTAGTACCCTTTTTACGGAATCTCCTCCCCCTGAGTGGATACTGTGGGTGGGGCTTTCTTATTCCCTTATAATCTGGGGCCTGAAGAGCTTGAGGGTGGAGGTTGATTATTATTATTATTATTACTACGAGTTTATATAGCGCCAAAGGGTTTGCTCAGCGCTGTACAATAGAGGGGGGGACAATACATGGCACAGTACAACAACAACAAACAACGTACAAGGGGTAAGAGGGCCCTACTCTTTCGAGCTTACAATCTAGGAGGGAGGGGGTAAAGGTACAGTAGGAAGTGGCTGAGGGGAATGAAGTGGTGGGAGGAAAGAGGGAGAATGGCCGTTAGGTGAGGGTGGGGTAGGCTTCCCTGAAGAGATGGGTTTTGACGGAGCGCCTGAATGTGAAGAGGGAAGGCGACAGTCTGATGGATTGGGGCAGTGAGTTCCAGAGGATGGGGGAGGACCTGGAGAGGTCCTGCAGTCGTGCATGGGAGGAGGAGACCAGGGAGCAGGATAGAAGGAGGTCCTGTGAGGAGCGAAGGGTACGGGTAGGGTGGTACTTGGGGATCAGGTTGGTGAGGTAGTCAGGGGCAGTGTTGTGAACGACTTTGTAGGTCAGGGTTAGGAGTTTAAATTTGATGCGTTGGGCAATCGGGAGCCAGTGGAGGGAGAGGCAGAGGGGGGTGGAGCCAGTGGAGGGAGAGGCAGAGGGGGGTGGCAGAGGTGGAGCGGGTGGTGAGGTGGATGAATCTAGCCGCTGAGTTCAGGATGGTCTGGAGCGGGGAGAGCCTGCACTGGGGTAGGCCAGTGAGAAGAGAAAAACAGTAGTCAAGGCGTGAGATGATGAGGGAGTGTACTAAAAGTTTGGTGGTGTCTGGGGTGAGGTAGGTGCGTATCTTGGCAATGTTGGGAAGATGGAGCCTGCATGTGTTTGTGAGTGATTTGACATGAGGTTGGAAGGAGAGGTTTGAGTCAAGAATGACGCCAAGGACTTTGGCTTACGGGGCGGGAGTGATAGTGGAGTTGTTGGTGATGGTGGATAGGATGGGGGGGGGGGGTGTTGGCAGGGGGAAAGACGGGGAGCTCGGTTTTGGAGATGTTGAGCTTGAGGAAATGTAGCGACATCCAGTCTGAGATGTCGTTTAGGAGGTGAGTGATGCGGGCGGAGATAGTGGGTTGATGGGAAGAGGTAGGCTCTGAAACACCATTATGTAGGGATGTAGTCCAAGTGTAGTATGCCCTTTGGGCAGGGGCGGACTGACAACTCATGGGGCCCCGGGCAATAGAGGATCATGGGGCCCCTGTGTCCTTGCCCAAACTCAAAAAAGCCTATGAAAAAGGTACCAGAGGCATCTCATGGGGCCCCCTACTGACCCCAGGCTCTCAGACAGTGCCCGAGTTTCCAAATGGTCAGTCCGCCCCTGCCTTCGGGGCAAGATCGGGAGAGTCTCCATTGGAGAACCCATCTACGGGAACCTACAGAGAGGGAACTGGAAGTGCAGATCAGCATGTAATTTGAGGATTGCCAATGGCCAGTAATGGCGCCAAGAGCACAAGTCCCTGCCCCAATCCCTCTCCTGCTAGAACGGTGACCCCCCCTGCTTGAGACTTAAACCCTCTGCCACCCTTGTGCCCCTCTCCATGCCAGAGGCCTCCTCACATAATTCTCAGCTGTTAACCTTTATATCCCCAAAGGAAGGAATTTCCACACAAAGATAGTTTTGCTGCACTTTACTGGTGGAACTTGGAAAATGGCCTAAACAGTCACATCACATCAACATACTCACCAGGGTCACATGATGGAACGTTGTCAATCGCATTTAGTGGACACTCCACAGTAGTCACATGTGAAAGCATTGCGCAGCACTTTTAGTAAGTCATCTTCCCTTAAAAAGTCTCACTTCTCCCAGAGTCATTAGTACTCGCTGGGATGGGATATCTACAGTCACCTCCTCCATGGGTACATCTCTGAAGGGGAAGAGATTCACTCCAGGGAATTCTTGGCCTGGCCTAAAAAGCCTTTTGCAACCTGAACTAGCCCCCACCTCCATAAGGGTCAGGGAGTCTACAACCGGCTCTTCTGGGTGCGGGTCTACCTCTCCCCAGCCTCCAGCCCATTGCAGGGCCTCCGCTTTCTGGCTACATCTGCATAGATGTGAGGCGTTTGGCTCCCATGCCCCAACTGCACTAGGGTTCCAACCTGGCTTAGATGTGGCTCCAGACTCTACCATGACATCACTGCAGGAGGGGCTCTAACTAAAAGGGACCTAGCACCTGAGGACACTACTTATTGTAACCAGACACGATTCTGGAACATATTGCAAAATTGTGCTTAGGCATTTAGATTTGTTTTACCCTTTAGGTGTGAAAGGGGTTAATCACCACTGAGTTTTTTTTGATTTTTTGCTAAATAAAAGAAAAAGCACCTGAAACTTTTGAAAAAAAAAACAAAAACGCTCTTTTCTTCGTTTCGGTTATAAAATTTTGCAAATAAATAACATTTCGTTATAAATTTAGGTTAAAATGTATTCTGCTACATTTCTTTGGTGAAAATAATAATAATAATAATAATTGAATTTGTATTTTTTTTTCAAATGTTTCTGTTATTTTTTGTATTTTTTATTAACTTTTTTCCTTTTTTTACTATTTTATTTTCAGCACACTGCGAGCAAAGCAATACGATGTTACCATAGTAACACGGAACTACTCTGGGCGAGTGATCAGGATTTTTTTTCATTAACACATTATGATTGCTAATACCGATGTATTTCGTTGATGTTTGAAATCGTTACAGAATGAAACGGATTCATTCAGTCTTTTGTTGTAATTAGCTGTGATTGGGCAAAGCTGATCACATGATACAGATGGGCTCTGATTGGCCCTGTCTGTATCATGTGACTGCTTTGACCAGTCACAGCTTACAACATAATTGTATACAATGGATGGCATGACAGGAAGCCAATGGACATGTGATCTGCTGTGATTGGTCATCGCGGTCACATGACACTGGCAACGGGCCGGTGTAGTGATATGTCACAGCTGGTAAAAGATCGCGCGGCCCCGCGTCCTTGTGAGTGGCTCGTTTTGACAGGACGTCATATGACGCTAAGTCACAACTAGGAGTGTCCCACCCAGCCGTCAATCTGCTATAGGCCGGACAGAAATGTGTCAATCAGTGTGGTTAAGGGCTTGATCCCCAAATTTTGGCAAGTCCCAGAGCCACCAAGAGTAAACGATTGGATAAACAGAGTGGAAAATATCTATAGGATGGAGGAGTTATATCATTGAGGTGAATAAAATAGATACATTTAGAAAAAAACGTGGAGTAGTTAGTTGGATTTTAAAACATCTAAAAAATATCTGGAATTAGTTGTAGTCTAGGTGGAATACATCACAGGAAGTCTATTGGAGATCCCGAGAGTAAGAAAGGATGGAGGATGAAGGGGTATAGACATGGATAGAAATCATGAGAGGGGATGAAATGGAAGTTAGAGGATGTGAACAGGGGTACAGGAGGTTGGGAAGAAAGGTGGGGTTGGGGGAAAAGGTGCTGCAAAGCGAATTTATGGTGGGAAGAAGGGTGGGGTTGGGGAAGAGGTGTTGCAAAGGGAATGTATGGTGGGAAGAGGGTGGGGTTGAGGAAAAGGCATTGCAAAGGAAACTTATGGTGGAAGAAAGGTGGGGTTGGGGAAGAGGTGTTGCAAAGGGAATGTATGGTGGGAAGAGGGTGGGGTTGAGGAAAAGGCATTGCAAAGGGAATGTATGGTGGGAAGAAGGGTGGGGTTGGGGAAAAGGTGTTGCAAAGGGAATTTATGGTAGGAAGAAGGGTGGGGTTGGGGAAAAGGCGTTGCAAAGGAAACTTATGGTGGGATGAAGGGTGGAGTAGGGGAAAAGGTGTTGCAAAGGGAATTTATGGTGGAAGAAGGGTGGGGTTGGGGAAGAGGTGTTGCAAAGGGAATGTATGGTGCGAAGAAGTGTGGGGTAGGAGAAAAGGTGTTGCAAAGGGAATTTATGGTGGGAAGAAGTGTGGGATAGGGGAAAAGGTGTTGCAAAGGGAATTTATGGTGGGAAGAAGGGTGGGGTTGGGGAAAAGGTGTTGCAAAGAGAATTTACGGTGGGAAGAAGGGTGGGGTTGGGGAAAAGGGGTTGCAAAGGGAATTTTATGGTGGCAAGAAGGGTGGGGTTGGGGAAAAGGTGTTGCAAAGGGAATTTACGGTGGAAAAAAGGGTGGTGTAGGGGAAAAGGTGTTGCAAAGGGAATTTACGGCGGGAAAAAGTGTGGGGTTGGGGAAAAGGCATTGCAAAGGGAATTTTATGGTGGGAAGAAGGGTGGGTTTGGGGAAAAGGCGTTGCAAAGGCAATTTATGGCGGGAAGAAGCGTGGGGTTGGGGAAAAGGCGTTGCAAAGGGAATTTTATGGTGGGAAGAAGGGTGGGTTTGGGGAAAAGGCGTTGCAAAGGCAATTTATGGAGGGAAGAAGCGTGGGGTTGGGGAAAAGGCGTTGCAAAGGGAATTTATGGTGGGAAGAAGAGTAGGGTTGGGGAAAAGGTGTTGCAAAGGGAATTTATGTATCGGTGATGTATTCGTGATGTCCGTTTTATTTTTTTTTATGTACAAGACGTTCTTGCTTGTACCAGAAAAATGCAATAAACAAATTAAAAAAAGAAAAAAAAAAGATGGCGGAGTTCCTACACATTACAGATGCACGGCACCCTACCCCGTTCCTAGTGCAGGAAGAAGTGGGTGGGTTCCTTGGCCCAGGATCCTGGTTACAAGTGGACATGACTTTATCAGTATAGGGGACTTGACCACTGCTGGAGCGCTGGGCCGATCATCTGAGAAAAGGTACGACACGGGCGCGTGTTATTTCACTTGTTTTGGTTTTTTTTCCCATCATTAAACTTTCACCCGTGAACAAAAGAAAAGTTTTGCGCCGAGGAACATTTAGCGAGGCTGCACACGTACTGAATGTTAATTCTTCGAGAACTGTACTTTCTCATGGCGGAAAGCAATTTAGTACTCAGTACAACACTTATGAAAGGCCTGTCATCCAAATCAGGGCCAGGCTTCAATTATGACTCCCCCTTCAAGGCCACTTCACAATGCCATTCCTCTGACCACATATTTCTGTGGCGGCATAGTCAGCAGCGATTTGTATAAAATAAGTGCATGGAGCTCAGAGGGACTAGTATTGGGTGTATGCGGAGCCTGAACAGAAATAAAATGTGTTATTAAAATGAAGCGTGGAGCAGCCTGCTACCTAACTGAAGCTTTGCACCGCTATGTCATGGCCGTATGTGGCGTCCTAGACATGCCAGTCAAGGGGCTACCAGAACTGAAAAACAAAAAAGACTGAAAAAGAAAAAGAAACTGCCGCAAAAAAATATATTGCCCACATGGAAGAAAAATATATTTTAAAAATATTATTTCCAAATAGATTGGCATATATTTGAAATACTACAATTTTGTCCATATTCAATATATTTCAATAAATATACAAATATAGGTGAAACTCGAAAAATGAGAATCTGGTGCATTCATTCATTTATTTCAGTGCAGCAACTTAAAAGGTGACACTAATATATGAGACTCATTACATGCAAAGCAAGATAGTTCAAGCCGTGATTTGTCATCATTGTGAGGATTATGGCTTACAGCTCATGAAAACCCCAAATCCACAATCTCAGAAAATGAGAATATTGTGAAAAGGTGGAATAATCTCGGCTCAAAGTGTCCCACTCTAATCAGCTCATTCAGCCATAACACCTGCAAAGGGTTCCTGAGCCTTTAAATGGTCTCTCAGTCGGGTTCAGTAGGAATCACAATCATGGGAAAGACTGCTGACCTGACACCATCACTGACACCCTCCATAAGGAGGGAAAGCCTCAAAAGGTCATTGCAGAAGAAGTTGGATGTTCCCAAAGTGCTGTATCAAAGCACATTAATAGAAAGTTATGTGGAAGGGAAAAGTGTGGAAGAAAAAGCTGCACAAGCAGCAGGGATGACCGCAGCCTGGAGAGGATGGTCAAGAAAAGGCCATTCAAAAGTGTTGGGGACTTTCACAAGGAGTGGACTGAGGCTGGAGTCAGTGCATCAAGAGCCACCACACACAGACGGATCCTGGACATGGGCTTCAAATGTCGTATTCCTCTTGTCAAGCCGCTCCTGAACAACAAACAACGTCAGAAGCGTCTTACCTGGGCTAAAGAAAAACAGACCTGGTCTGCTACTCAGTGGTCCAAAGTCCTCTTTTCTGATGAGAGCAACTTTTGCATCTCATTTGGAAACCAAGGACCCCGAGTATGAAGGAAAAATGGAGAGGCCCAAGGACCCCGAGTATGGAGGAAGATTGGAGAGGCCCAAGGACCCCAAGTATGGAGGAAGAATGGAGAGGCCCAAGAACCCCGAGTATGGAGGAAGAATGGAGAGGCCCAAGGACCCCGAGTATGGAGGAAGAATGGAGAGGCACAAGGACCCCGAGTATGGAGGAAGAATGGAGAGGCCCAAGGACCCAGAGTATGGAATACGAATGGAGAGGCCCAAGGACCCCGAGTATGGAGGAAGAATGGAGAGGCACAAGGACCCCGAGTATGGAGGAAGAATAGAGAGGCACAAGGACCCCGAGTATGGAGGAAGAATGGAGAGGCACAAGGACCCCGAGTATGGAGGAAGAATGGAGAGGCACAAGGACCCCGAGTATGGAGGAAGAATGGAGAGGCACAAGGACCCCGAGTATGGAGGAAGAATGGAGAGGCCCAAGGATCCTGAGTATGGAGGAAGAATGGAGAGGCCCAAGGACCCCGAGTATGGAGGAAGAATGGAGAGGCACAAGGACCCCGAGTATGGAGGAAGAATGGAGGGGCACAAGGACCCCGAGTATGGAGGAAGAATGGAGAGGCACACACTGCAAGATGCTTGAAGTCCAGTGTGAAGTTTCCACAGTCTGTGTTGATTTGGGGAGCCATGTCATCTGCTGGTGTTGGCCCACTGTGCTTCATTAAGTCCAGGGTCACCGCAGCCGTCTACCAGGAGATTTTGGAGCACTTCATGCTTCCTTCCGCAGACCAGCTTTATGGGGATGCTGACTTCATTTTCCAGCAGGACTTGGCACCTCCCACAGTGCCAAAAGCACCAAAACCTGGTTCAATGACCGTGGGATTACTGTGCTTGATTGGCCTGAGCTGAACCCCATAGAGAATCTATGGGGCATTGCCAAGAGAAAGAGGAGAGACATGAGACCGAACAATGCAGAAGAGCTGAAGGCCGCTATTGAAGCATCCTGGTCTTCCATAACACCTCAGCAGTGCCACAGGCTGATAGCTTCCATGCCACGCCGCATTGAGGCAGTAATTGCTGCAAAAGGGGCCCAAACCAAGTACTGAGTACATATGCAGCTTCTACTTTTCAGAGGTCTGATATTGTTCTATGTACAATCCGTGTTTTATTGATTGCATGGAATATTCTCATTTTCTGAGATTGTGGATTTGGGGTTTTCATGAGCTGTAAGCCATAATCATCACAATGATGACAAATCACGGCTGGAACTATCTTGCTTTGCATGTAATGAGTCTCATATATTAGTTTCACCTTTTAAGTTGCTGCACTGAAATAAATCAACTTTTGCACCATATTCTCATTTTTCGAGTTTTACCTGTATATACTGCATGTTGAAATGCGTTATTTATATATTACGAAACATGCATAAATATTTTAAATATATTCTTCAGATTTCTTTTAACATACACTTTTACAAATATTTGTAAATTCATTCCAAAAATGTAGATTTGTATATTTAAAGACATACAGTATATTTGAAACGTATTTTTAAAAAAATATTTTGCAATAAAAACACATTTCAGCATGCAGTATACATATATATATATTTATTTAAATATATTGAACATGCCCAAAATTGTAGTATTTCAAATATATATTTTTCATCTATCTTGTAATAAAAATGCATTTCAACATACAGTGTGTATATATATTTATTGAAATATATTTTAAAATATATTGAATATGGCCAAAATTGTAGCATTTCAAATATATGTCAATATATTTGGGAAGAATATTTTTAAAATATATTTTGAATATGTTTTCCTTCCATATGTGTAGTGACTCCTAAGGGGGTAATGCTACATCTATTTCCTGATACTAATTCACAGCTGCGTTAACGGTATCTATACTCATGTTCTTATAAGTGCTTCCATTAACTTTCATTCAACTGGGTGGGTCAAAGGGCCTGAGGATGTTCTTGGAATTGAGGCGCAGAACAGAGAACCCCAATTACCAAGCAGCTCCTTTGGGGGTAGTGCTACAGCCAATTAAGACATCTCTACCCATATGGAAGAAAAATGTATTTGAAATACTACAATTTTGGTTGTGTGGTCAGTTCCTTATCACTTCCAGTCCGGACACTTTCCCCCCCTTCCAGTCCGGACACTTTCCCCCCCCTTCCAGTCCGGACACTTTCTCCCCCCCTTCCAGTCCGGACACTTTCACCCCCTTCCAGTCCGGACACTTTCCCCCCCTTCCAGTCCGGACACTTTCCCCCCCCTTCCAGTCCGGACACTTTCACCCCCTTCCAGTCTGGACACTTTCACCCTCCTTCCAGTCCGGACACTTTCACCCCCTTCCAGTCTGGACATATTCACCCCCTTCCAGTCCGGACACTTCCCCCCCCCTTCCAGTCTGGACACTTTCACCCCCCTTCCAGTCCGGACACTTTCACCCCTTCCAGTCCGGACACTTTCACCCCCTTCCAGTCCGGACACTTTCACCCCCTTCCAGTCCGGACACTTTCACCCCCTTCCAGTACGGACACTTTCCCCCTTCCAGTCCGGACACTTTCCCCCCCTTCCAGTCCGGACACTTTCACCCCCTTCCAGTCCGGACACTTTCACCCTCCTTCCCGTCCGGACACTTTCACCCCCTTCCAGTCCGGACACTTTCACCCTCCTTCCCGTCCGGACACTTTCACCCCCTTCCAGTCCGGACACTTTCCCCCCCTTCCAGTCCGGACACTTTCACCCCCTTCCAGTCCGGACACTTTCTCCCCCTTCCAGTCCGGACACTTTCCCCCCCTTCCAGTCCAGACACTTTCCCCCCTTCCAGTCCGGACACTTTCACCCCCTTCCAGTCTGGACACATTCACCCCTTTCCAGTCCGGACACTTCCCCCCCCTTCCAGTCCAGACACTTTCACCCCCCTTTCAGTCCGGACACTTTCACCCCTTCCAGTCCGGACACTTTCCCCCCCTTCCAGTCCGGACACTTTCACCCCTTCCAGTCCGGACACTTTCACCCCCCTTCCAGTCCGGACACTTTCACCCCTTCCAGTCCAGACACTTTCCCCCCCTTCCAGTCCGGACACTTTCATCCCCTCCCTGTCCATACACTTTCACCCCCTTCCAGTCCGGACACTTTCACCCCCTTCCAGTCCGGACACTTTCACCCCCTTCCAGTCCGGACACTTTCACCCCCTTCCAGTCCGGACACTTTCCCCCCCTTCCAGTCCGGACACTTTCACCCCCTTCCAGTCAAGGACACTTTCACCCCCTTCCAGTCCGGACACTTTCACCCTCCTTCCCGTCCGGACACTTTCACCCCCTTCCAGTCCGGACACTTTCACCCCCTTCCAGTCCAGACACTTTCCCCCCCTTCCAGTCCGGACACTTTCACCCCCTTCCAGTCCGGACATTTTCCCCCCCTTCCAGTCCGGACACTTTCCCCCCTTCCAGTCCGGACACTTTCTCCCCCTTCCAGTCTGGACACTTTCCCCCCCTTCCAGTCCGGACACTTTCCCCCCCTTCCAGTCCGGACACTTTCCCCCCCTTCCAGTCCGGACACTTTCCCCCCCTTCCAGTCCGGCCAATTTTCAGCTTTCAGTGCTATCACACTTTGAATGACAATTGCGCGGTCATGCAACACTGTACTCATATGAATTTTTTTGCATTTTTTTGAGACAGATAAAACATTCTGTTGGTGGTATTTATTCACCACTGGCATTTTTTTTTTATTATTTTTTGCTATATAAATGAAAAAGTCCAAAAATTTTGAAAAAAAAGTGTTTTTCTTATAAAATTTTGCAAATAAATAATATTTCATCATACATCTTGGCAAAAACTTATTCAGTTATATTTTTAGCAAAAAAAATAACCCAAATTAGTTTATAACCAAAAATTATAATTTTTAAAAAAATGTTTTTACATTTTTACTTTTATATTATTATTTAAGTTTTTTTTTTTTTTTTTTTTTTTTTTTTTTTACATACTGTCACCCTAGCAGTGTGGGGTCACCATGGTGACACTGTACTACTTGTGGGGGGTGATGAAGATTTTTTTTTTTTTTTACACTGATTTTGCACCCATAAAGGCTGTAAGAGGAATCATTTCCCTTTCTCTCTGGCTGCATTTCTGCAGCCATTGAGAAATACTGTGTGAGCTGTGATCGGTCACCGCTTGTCACATGGTACAAGGCTGTTGTGAATGGCCCTGTACCATGTGACCTCGGTGATCATTCACAGATTTCACATGTAGTAAGCAATGATGTCAGAAGTGACATCTTGCTTACTACTCTTCATGTGATCTCTGATTGGCCAAGGGTGGCCTCTTGCACAATTCCTGTCTGAGAACCCCAGAAGTTTGAGACAATGGTTTGGTGCAAATGGCAGTAAGCTGGACCCGTGTACTTGAACTTGGGAGCACTGGAGTCAGGCAAGCAGAAACGCAGCAATGACAGCACCCCGACTTTGCCCAGACAGTAGAGCCGGGTCACAAGCCAAGTAACTTAAAAAAGCCACCCAGGAAGGCACAAATTACGAGTAGGATCAAGGTCAGAGATGAGCAGAGGTTTTCAGGCAACGAGGTACAGAATTGATAGGCAAAATCCTGGTCAAGGGTCCAGGCCGAGGTCGGTAACACAGGTAGGCAGCAGACATAAACAGGCAAGGATAATACAGAGGCAGGTCAGACAAAAGCCGGGTCAAGAAAAATCCGGGATTAAGGATAACAGAGATATGAGCTGAAAGACCATCCAGTAACAATCCCATGTAGGGACTAGGTTTAAATAGGCCACTAGGTGCCAGTATCTGTGGTAGACATGCATCCACGTGCACATTCATGCACGCTTGGTTAGATTTCCATGCCAGAACACATATGCTCAGAGACTCCGCTCTGTCCTGGCTCTCCTCCTATCTATCGCAGCGCTCCTTCAGTGTTACCTATAACACTGCCACCTCCCCCTCACTCCCCCTCTCTGTTGGGGTCCCCTCTCTGTCCTCGGGCCCCTTCTCTTCTCCATCTACACCTCCTCCCTTGGCCAACTGATACACTCTCACGGCTTCAACTACCATCTCTAAGCTGATGACACTCAAATCTATCTCTCCACCCCTCGATTCCACCCCTTCAGTCTCCGCCCGAATCACACACCTACTGAGCGACATATCAGACTGGATGTCACTCCACTTTCTCAAATTAAACCTTGCCAAAACTGAGCTCCTAGTTTTCCCCCCAGCCCGCGCCCCCCCCCCCAACCTCTCCATCACGACCAACAATGCCACCATCAACCCCACCTCGCAAGCCAAAGTACTAGGTGTCATTCTAGACTCCAATCTGTCTTTCCAGCCCAAGATCCAATTGCTGACAAATTCATGTAGACTCCACCTCCTCAACATCTCCAAAATACGTTCGTTCCTAACTCCTGAAACCACTAAGCAACTCATTCACTCCCTCATCATATCACGAGTTGACGACTACTGCAACTCCCTCCTCACTGGCCTACCCCAACACAGGCTATCCCCGCTTCAGTCTATCCTGAACTCAGCGGCCAGACTCATCCACCTCAACAACCCATCCGTATCTGTATAATAATAATAATATGCATGCATATGAAAATGGGCACAATCTCTCTGACGGCTGACAAGAGGTTCCTGACAGCTGTGGACAGAGCTGTGGAGGGCAGTGAGGGCCATGAGGGCTGCTGGTGAGCTGTGTGCTGAGCCCAGAGTACCACAGAGGCTACAGAGAGACAGAATGGCCGCAGGGACTTGGACCATTAAGTATTAAGCTGCTGTAATGTGCCGTACCGCTGTGGGACAAAGACCAGGCCAAGGGAGCCTCAATTTGTGGTGCTGAGGTAAGATAGGAGGAAAGAAGATAACCCCAGGAGGCCCGCACAGGCCGAGGGTTGCAGAGAGGGAGAAGCCTGTGGACACAGTCAGCACCGACTTGAGAGGGGAGCCCCGTGTGTGGTGTGACCTCTCACCTGGCCTCCAGGGGATGGTCCATGACCTACACTAGTGACCTCTCAGCCACTTGTATTGATATTGGCCTTACTGCTGGTTGCTTAAGAACTTTGTTGCCATGTGTAGAATCGGCCCATGTCATGGTTCAGTCTGCAGTTTCCTGCCTGTGTTATTCTCTCCCCCCCCCTGCTGTAGTGGTTCTGCTAGACCTCTATTTCTTTTCACATGTTGTCTGGCTTCTGTGCTCACCTATGGGCGTCGCCTGCTATCCTGTGGGGTTTTTATCTCCTTTAACTCTTCCTGGCCCGCCTCCTAGTTTGTTTCCCTATATAAGTCATGCTCAGTGTGTTGCCTGAGTAACTTCCTAGTTCTTTGAGCTCCTCCTGGTGTTTCTTGTATTGAGTGTGTGACTTCCCATGTATCAACAACAGCTTTGTCTTCTGTTTGTGCTTATCTTCCACCTGCCCTGACCTCGGCTCATTTCCCTCTTCTGTCTCCTGTCATCTGTACTCTGCATACGTGGTCTCATCAGTTGCGTTTCCCTGGGGGCAACAGCCTGGTTCCAGCTTGCTGCAAGTCCATCTCCACCATCAGGGGCCCTGGTGGAGAAGCAGGCTGGGGCTTAGACTCCAAGGCCTGAGAAACTGGGTTGGCAGCAGCCTGGTTCCAGCTTGCTGCAAGTCCATATCCACACTCATGGGCCCTGGTGGAAAAGCAGGCTGGGGCTTACACTCCATGCCCAGAGAAACTGGGTTGGCAGCAGCCTGGTTCCAGCTTGCTGCAAGTCCATATCCACCCTCAGGAGCCCTGGTGGAGAAGCAGGCTGGGGCTTAGACTCCATGCCCTGAGAAACTGGGTTGGCAGCAGCCTGGTTCCAGCTTGCTGCAAGTCCATCTCCACCCTCAGAAGCCCTGGTGGAGAAGCAGGCTGGGGCTTAGACTTCACGGCCTGAGAAACTGGGTTGGCAGCAGCCTGGTTCCAGCTTGCTGCAGGTCCATCTCCACCCTCAGGGGCCCTGGTGGAGAAGCAGGCTGAGGCTTAGACTCCATGCCCTGAGAAACTGGGTTGGCAGCAGCCTGGTTTCAGCTTGCTGCAAGTCCATATCCACCCTCAAAGCTCCTGGTGGAGAAGCAGGCTGGGGCTTAGACTCCACGCCCTGAGAAACTGGGTTGGCAGCAGCCTGGTTCCAGCTTGCTGCAAGTCCATCTCCACCCTCAGGAGCCCTGGTGGAGAAGCAGGCTGGGGCTTAGACTCCATGGCCTGAGAAACAGGGTTGGCAGCAGCCTGGTTCCAGCTTGCTGCAGGTCCATCTCCACCCTCAGGGGCCCTGGTGGAAAAGCAGGCTGGGGCTTAGACTCCATGCCCTGAGAAACTGGGTTGGCAGCAGCCTGGTTTCAGCTTGCTGCAAGTCCATATCCACCCTCAGAGGCCCTGGTGGAGAAGCAGGCTGGGGCTTAGACTCCACGCCCTGAGAAACTGGGTTGGCAGCAGCCTGGTTCCAGCTTGCTGCAAGTCCATATCCACCCTCAGAGGCCCTGGTGGAGAAGCAGGCTGGGGCTTAGACTCCACGCCCTGAGAAACTGGGTTGGCAGCAGCCTGGTTCCAGCTTGCTGCAAGTCCATATCCACCCTCAGGGGCCCTGGTGGAGAAGCAGGCTGGGGCTTAGACTCCATGCCCTGAGAAACTGGGTTGGCATTCTACAAGAATTCACTCTCACAGACACCTGACACCAAGACTTTTAGGGCTTTACCATTGGATTAAAAATACTCTCGGCAGACGGAGTAAGCACTCCAAGCCGAAGGCTCCAGCCCTGGCAGACGATGTCTTCAACTCCCCAATGGCCAGTGGTATAGTTGGGGCCACAGTATTACAAATAGGCCATTGCGTTGTCACTCTCTCTTAACAAATATTCCTCTACAAGGCTTTAATTCCCTATTTCTCAAAGAAAACCCACTTTGTTCTACTGGTATGTTCTGAGTTAATGGGTTCAGTTAGGACAAGGCCCAGCTGGGCACAGCATATGGACTCAGCTTCTATCCAGCAGCCCCCCACTATTTTCATATTAACTGGAACGGTCCCATACACATGCAAGCACACACCTCATTCTTGGTATTAGATCTACTGCAAATTCTGTTTCAGATTCGTTCGCCAAAGTGCTACTAAACCCAGGACCCTACATTCACTATATTCGGTCTCTATATTTGTTCTATCTTATTCTATTCTATTGTATTCTATTCAGTTTTTTTTCTATTCTATTCTGTTTTATATTCTGTTCTACTCTATTCTATTTTATTCTATTATTTTATTTTCAATTATATTCTATTATTCTGTTTTAATATATTCTAACCTATTCTATACCTCTATTTTTAATTCTATTCTATTTTTTCTATTGTTTTATTCTATTCTAATTTATTCTATCCTGTTCTATTCTATTCTTTTCTTTTCTGTTCTTTTATATTCTATTACATAAAGCAGACTAAGTAGGAATCATTATCTTTTATAATCCACTGTATTTATTTATGTTTCCATTTTGAATTCAAATACATTTGGATAGTTTGTTTTATTTATTTTGGATTTGTTGAAATTTGTTGTTTGTGATTCGGAGGTTCGGATACATCCAAATCTCCAAATAATGAAAATTTCCTCAGAATTTCAAAAAAACGTAACAAAACGAATTGCAATTCGAAATGTTTACTGCAAATGACTGCTAATCCAACACTTTATACAAGGGTATGTATTTCACAGCCATCATCTGTCAATCAATACCACCCAATGCCCACATACACTCACCGGACACTTTATGAGGTCCACCTTGCTAGTTTCCGGGTTGGACCCCCTTTTGCCTTCATTCTTGGTGGCATAGATCCAACAAGGTGTTGGAAACGTTCCTCAGAGACTTTGCTCCATATTGACATGATAGCATCACGCAGTTGCTGCAGATTTGTCCGCTGCACATCTATGATGGGAATCTCCCGTTCCACCACATCCTGAAGGTGCTCTATTGGATGGAGATCTGGTAGCTGTGGAGGCCATTGGAGTCCAGTGACCTCATTGTCATGTTCCAGAAACCAGTTGGAGATGGTCTGAGCTTTCTGACATGGAGAATTATCCTGCTGGAAGGAGCCATCAGAAGATGGGGACACTGGAGTCATAAAGGAATGGACATGGTGAGCAACAATACTCAGGTAGACCGTGGAGTTTAAACGATGATCAATTGGTACTAAGGGGCCCAAAGTGCCAAGAAAATCTCCCCCACACCATGACACCACCACCAGCCTGAACCGTTGATACAAGACAGGCTGGATCCACCACACCATGACACCACCACCACCAGCCTGAACCATTGATACAAGGCAGGATGGATCCACCACACCATGACACCACCACCAGCCTGAGCCATTGATACAAGGCAGGATGGATCCACCACACCATGACACCACCACCACCGGCCTGAACCATTGATACAAGGCAGGATGGATCCACCACACCATGACACCACCATCACCAGCCTGAACCGTTGATACAAGGCAGGATGGATACACCACACCATGACACCACCACCATCAGCCTGAACCGTTGATACAAGGCAGGATGGATCCCCCACACCATGACACCACCACCACCAGCCTGAACCGTTGATACAAGGCAGGATGGATCCATGCTTTCATGTTGTTTACACCAAATTCTGACCCTACCATCTGAATGTTGCAGCTGAAATCCAGACTCATCAGACCAGGCAACGTTTCTCCAATCTTCTATTGTACAATTTTGGTGATCCTGTGCAAATTGTAGCCTCCATTTCCTGTTCTTAGCTGACAGGAGTGGCACCCAGTGTGGTCTTCTGCTGCTGTAGCCCATCTGCTTCAAGGTTGGACGTGTTGTGCATTCAGAGATGGTATTCTGCATACCTTGGGTGTAACAAGTAGTTATTGGAGTTACTGTTGTCTTTCTATCATCTTGAACCAGTCTGCCCATTCTCCTCTGACCTCTGACACCAACAAGGCATTTTCCCCCACACAACTGCCGCTCACTGGAGATTTCCTCTTTTTCGGACCATTCTCTGTAAACCCTAGAGATGGTTGTGCGGGAAAATCCCAGTAGATCAGCAGTTTCTGGAATACTCAGACCAGCCTGTCTGGCACCAACAACCCTGCCAAGTTCAAAGTCACTTAAATCCCTTTTCTTCCCCATTCTGATGCTCAGTTTGACATTCAGCAAGTCATCTTCACCACGTCTAGATGCCTAAATGCATTGAGCTACTGCCATGTGATTGGCTGATTAGCAATTTGTGTTACCAAGCCATTGAACAGGTGGACCTAATAAAGTGTCCGGTGCGTGTAGAAGGAAGGGGTACTAAATGTGGGGAGGGTTTGGGGAGTTGGCAGTCACTCAGGCTATTGGGATTTTTCTACACCCAGGTATGTACCTGAAGGGTTAAGGAGTAATTTCCTTTTTTATTACAGCGATCAAGACATTGGCACTCCTTTCTGTGCCGCGGTTTGATATAAACTCCATTTGTTTTTATATTTTAAATCCACTTTACAAAATGTCCCGCTGTGCGAGTGCCGGAGGTTGGTCCCTCTGCCTTTTAATATATCTTGTTCTTGTTGCATGTTGTCTATAATATCCTGTATTTGTATCAGTGCGGTGCCGAGCCGTACAAGTGTTAATGGCAGCAGATTGCTGGGTGGCAATTTCAACACAAAATACATTTATAGAATAATTATCCAGCAGAGATGGAAGAGAACAATGCAGCGTACCTGCTAAAAGCCTTCTGAAATTAGAAGTATGAAAAGACGTGAATGCCACGTGTAATATAGGAGGCGGCATTATGTGGAGATGTTATCAGTGCGTGGCACCGCCGTCACATCACAAAGAAATGCCGCAAATATGGCAGAGAACCTTCCGGGCTGCATAGAAAGGAACGCTGCGAGCCGAAGACGGATGGGAAGATGGATTCTGAATGTTATACTTCAGAACTAAACTGTGTCTGAGCACCACAAACTGAAGACGCCACTGAGTTCATTTTTAATATCCTCCCACGTCTCCATCCATCCATGTCTGTATCCATCCCTCCATGTATCCAACCATCCATCAATGTCCCCATTCATCCATGTCTCTATCCATCTCTCCATGTCTCCATCCATGCACATCTCCATCCATCCAATAATATCCCCATCCATCCATGTCTCTATCCATCCCTCCATGTATCCAACCATCCATCAATGTCCCCATTCATCCATGTCTCTATCCATCTCTCCATATCTCCATCCATGCACATCTCCATCCATCCAATAATATCCCCATTCATCCATGTCTCTATCCATCTGTCTGTCTGTCTGTCTATCCATCCAACCACATCTCCATCCATCCAACAATGTCCCTATTCATGTCTCCATCCATCTAGCCATGCACATCTCCATTCAACCATCCATCAATATCCCCATCCATCCCTCCATGCACATCTCCATCCATCTATCAATGTCCCCATCCATTCATCCATCCATCCATGTCTGTATCCATCCCTCCATGTATCCAACCATCCATCAATATCCCCATCCATCCATGTCTCCATCCAACCATCTATCCATGCACATCTCCATCCATCCAACAATGTCCCCATTCATCCATCCATCCATGTCTCTATCTATCTATCTATCTATCTATCTATCTATCTATCTATCTATCTATCTATTATCTATCTATCTATCTATCTATCTAGCTATCTATCTATCATCTATCTATCTATCTATCTATCTATTATCTATCTATCATCTATCTATCATCTATCTATTATCTATCTATCTATCTATCTATCTATCTATTATCTATCTATCTATCTATCTATCTATCTATCTATCCAACCAACCACATCTCCATCCATCCAACAATGCCCCCATTCATGTCTCCATCCATCTAGCCATGCACATCTCCATTCAACCATCCATCAATGTCCCCATCCATGTCTCTATCTATCCCTCCATCTATCCATCTAACCATCCAACAATATCCCCATCCATCCCTCCATGCACATCTCCATCCATCCAACAATGTCCCCATCCATCCAGGTCTCTATCCATCCCTCCATGTATCCAACCATCCATCAATGTCCCCATTTATCCATGTCTCTATCCATCTCTCCATGTATTCAACCATCCATCAATGTCCCCATCTATGTCTCTATCCATCCCTCCATCTATCCATCTAACCATCTAACCATCCAACAATATCCCCATCCATCCCTCCATGCACATCTCTATCCATCCAACAATATCCCCATCCATCCAGGTCTCTATCCATCCCTCCATGTCTTCATTCAGCCATGTCTCCATCCATCTATTATTTATTTCAGGTACTTATATAACGCCATCAATTTACGCAGCGCTTTACATATATATTGTACATTCACATCAGTCCCCGCCCCCGAGGAGCGTACAATCTAAGGTCCCTAACTCACATTCATACATACACATACTAGGGACAATTTAGACAGGATCTAAATAACCTACCAGCATGTCTTTGGAGTGTGGGAGGAAACCGGAGTACCCAGAGGAAACCCACGCAGGCACAGGGAGAACATGAAAACTCCAGGTAGGAGGTGCCGTGGCTGGGATTCGAACCAACGACCCGATTACTGCCAGGTGGAAGGGCTAACTATTTAGCCACTGTGCTGCATCTATCCATGCATGTCTCCATCCATCCATCCACCCATCCATGTCTTCATGCTTTATTTTGCTGAGAAATCACTTTTAAAAATTGCCCCCCCCCCCTGGCATTTCTAGCTGTGGCCATCTTGAGTAAGGGCAGATGATTCATGTAGCATTGACTTCCTGGAACCAACTACTGACCACGCTTCTACAGAGTGAACTGGTACCTCAATGCCGATCACTGCTGACCCCTGCCTGTCCCTGACTCAGTACATGTCATTTCTGCAATCAAGGGATGCCCGCTTGCAGTAACAGTAGGGATTTAGTTCTACTTTAAAGCGGAGCTCCACCCAAAAGGGGAAGTTCCTCTTTAAGCCTTTGTCCCCCACTCCCCAAAAGGATTGGCACCTTTGGGGAGCGGGGGGGGGGGGGGTACCCGCTCCCACTGCAATCTCCTAGGCGATCAGAAGCGGAAGTTGTCTTCCACCCTCCCTCCCTCCCAATAGTCTCCTGGGAGGGTGGAGGACAGGTGACAGGTCAGAGATGACTACGGGGCCATTCACAAAGTGCAGCACCTCTCTCACATGCTCAGTGAAGCCACAAGCTGTCACAGCCGGGTGCCCACACTGACACATCCATATCTCCAAGCTTTATTTTGTACAGAAAACACTTTTAAACCCCCCCCCCCCCCTAGCATTTCTAACCACAGCCATATTGAGTAAGGGCAGGTGATTCATGTAGTATTTAATTCCTTGAATCCATCTGCCCATGCAGGCAGGAGGGTGTGCTGAGAAAGTCCCTCCTCTCATGAAGACTCCTGGGATGTATGGCAGAACTTTGGCCTAGGCCAGAAACCAGGAAGACACTGAAAAAAGTATAAAACATGTAGATATCATAGACCTTCCTATTTACTAATGATAGCAGCATAAGGATGACACAGAGTTCATGTTGATTGAGAGAATTTAGTTTGGCTTTAAAGTGAATTTCAAGATGGATGGATGGATGGATGGATGGGCGCTTTAAATACTAAAAATGAATCAAATAACGTTTTTAGTATTTGGTGATCAGATACAGTAAAGTTCCACTTCAAGACCTTCATTTATATATTGCAAAACAACTTAGTTTTCGGCGCGTTCCCAGCTCACAGATCAGGGCGACACTGAGAGCCAATGATCGGGACTCGGAACACCCAATTCCGGGTCACCTGATAGCCTCTGATTGGCTATCACAGTGATCCGTCACTCTGAAGCCTGCCCCCGTATCTTCTCTCTCTGAATGGAGGAGAAAGATACATTGTATCTCTTTCTCTTCTTGGAGAGAGAAAAAAGACAACAGTGTGTACAAATATATAAATAAAATAATAATAATAATGCAATTAAAAAAAAAAACACAAAAAAAAACCGATTTCAAGGTCTGATCTAGGTCAGTGCCAGGGTTAATGTTTGGGTCAAGGTCACCATCAAATGTCAAGATCAGGGTCAAAGCTCAGGGTCAGTATTTTTTTTTGGAGGGGGGGCAGGATTTTTTTATCTTTTTTTTTTTTATTTATTTTTTTTTAAATTAGTGTCAGTGTATTATAGGTAAGATAAAAATAAAAGGCACCTTATTGTTTCTGGGCTGTACTATGGATATAAACAACAACTCACATAGACATATGTAGGATCGCTGCGATCGTCAAGAGCTGGAGAATTTATTTTGGGTTGTTCTTTGGTGGTAGGTTATGGTAGTAGCAAGAAATATACAGCTACATTTTTTTTCTTGCTGTTGTATTTTGGGCCTTGGTTTTCCTTTGATAATGAAAAAAAAAATCTGCAGATATCCATTACCATTTACCACCCAATGAAAGCCTGATCTGTCCTGAAAAAAAACCCGCTATAATCCACCTGGATGCACAAAGTAGTGATGATACGGACGGTTTTACTAACACGTCAAAATTGCAAAATTGTGCTTAGGCATTAACATTTGCTTCACCTTTAAAATCCTTAAGCAATTATATTATATATTTTCTGAAAACAGTTTCTTCAGTGTAGTGATCATTTTTACTGAAAAGCTGTACAAAATGGTACAAAGCTTGTCTTAGCCATTTGAACTGCAGGCCGTATATACGACCCATGGATGACACTATACTGTATATATAATATGTTTTTATATGTGAACAGCAAGTGGTTAAAGCCTATCAGAAATGTAAGGGGAAAAAAAAAAAAAAAAAAAAAAAAAATATATATATATATATATATATATACACACACACACACACCATATTGCCCCAAGTATTGGTTGGCCAACCTTTCCACACACATGACCTTTAATGACCTCCCAGTCTTAGTCTGTAGGGTTCAATATTGAGTTGGCCCCGCCCTTTGCAGCTATAACAGCTTCAACTCTTCTGGGAAGGCCGTCCACAAGGTTTAGGAGGGTGTCTATGGGAAGGTTGGACCATTCTTCCAGAAGCACATTTGTCAGGTCAGGCACTGATGTCGGGGGAGGAGGCCTGGCTCACAGTCTGCGCTCTAATTCATCCCAAAGGTGTTCTATGGGGTTGAGGTCAGGACTCTGTGCAGGACAGTCACGTTCCTCCACCCCAAACTGGCTCCTCCATGTCTATATGGACCTTGTTTTGTGCACTGGTGGGCAGTCATGTTGGAACAGGAAGGGGCCATCCCCAAACTCTTCCTGCAAAGTTGGGAACATGAAATTGTCCAAAATGTCGCCTTAAGAGTTCCCTTCACTGGAATTAAGGGGCCAAGCCCACCCCCTGAAAAACAACCCCACACCATAATCCCCCCTCCACCAAACTTTACACTTGGCACAATGCAGTCAGACAAGTACAGTTCTCCTGGCCACCGCCAAACCCAGACACGTCCATCGGATTGCTAGACAGAGAAGTGTGATTGGTCACTCCAGAGAACACGCCTCTACTGCTCTAGAGTCTAGTGGCGGTGTGCTTTACACCACGACATCCGACGCTTTTGCATTGCACTTGGTGATGGAAGGCTTGGATGCAGCTGCTCGGCCATGGAAACCCATTCCATGAAGCTCTCTACGCACTGTTGTTTTGCTCATCTGAAGGCCACACCAAGTTTGGAGTTCTTTAGCTATTGACTCTGCAGACAGTTGGCGACTTCTGCGCACTGTGCGCTTCAGTATGCGCTGACCCCGCCCTGTCATGTGACGTGGCCTACCACTTGGTGGCTGAGTTGCTGTTGTTCCCAGTTGCTTCCACTTTGTTATAATCCCACTAACAGTTGAGCGTGGAATATTTAGTAGCCAGGAAATGTCCCGGATGGACTTATTGCCCAGGTGGCCACCTATCACGGGACCACGCTTGGAGTCACTGAGCTCCTGAGAGCGACCCATTCTTTCACCAATGTTTGTGGAAGCAGTCTGCATGCCTAGGGGCTTGATTGTATACACCTGTGGCCATGGAGGGGATTGGAACACCTGAATCACATGATATGGAGGGGATTGGAACACCTGAATCACATGACTGGGAGAGGATTGGAACACATGAATCACATGATTGGGAGGGAATTGGAACACCTGAATCTCATGATTGGGAGGGGATTGGAACACCTGAATCACATGATTGGGAGGGGATTGGAACACCTGAATCACATGATTGGGAGGGGATTGGAACACCTGAATCACATGATTGGGAGGGGATTGGAGCACCTGAATCACATGATATGGAGGGTATTGGAACACCTGAATCACATGATTGGGAGGGGATTGGAACACCTGAATCACATGATTGGGAGGGAATTGGAACACCTGAATCACATGATTGGGAGGGGATTGGAACACCTGAATCACATGATTGGGAGGGGATTGGAACACCTGAATCACATGATTGGGAGGGCGGGGACAATACTTTGGGCAATATAGTGTATATATATACTGTAAATATGACATATATTAATACAAATACTAAGGACTATACTAATAACAGATGAAACGTCCTAAAGTGGTTACAAGTTATTTTCTAAATCTGTATTACTTTCTGCATGAACCTACCTGACCTCCTTGAGCTGCCCAAAGACTTTCTCAGTCTACTGCCACGGAAATATGAAAGTAAACAGCTGCTAATTAAATAAATTGCAGATGTGATTCCTGGTCATATTTTCCATTTCTGATGTCTCTCCTATTGGAGAACAGCGACATGCACTTCCACGTTTAGCTGGCATTCAAAGAAATTTGGATATCTGTGTCTCCAAATAATTGACCATTTGTATCATAAAGAATAAAATATTTTTTGAATCTTCTTGGACTTTTTTTTTTTTAGCTTTTCCGTGAAATGTATTCGCAAAATTTAAAGAAAGAAAAATGAAAATTTAACGTTGCCATCAAATGGAATTTTTCAACGATGGTAAGAGATATTTCTGAAGAACCTTTCATATAGCCTGTCTAAATTTTGTTCTACCTCGACAAGGGCTGGAAATCTGTCTTTTTGTAGCCAACATCAATTTTGAAATCACTATTAATGGCCACATTGGCTCAAAGCAGCCTTCTAGTAATGGAACCTCACCAATAGGGAGGTCTCTTACCGCATGGTTCGAGGTTGTGTGAACCTTCTAAAGCAAGATTCATGGCCATGACCCTATGATTGCCAACCTACCAGTAGTTGGGAAAAAAACCTGGATCTCAACTCTCTGTGCACTGAAAAGCCATTAAAGGTGTGATTTGTTGAGGGAGGCTCTGCCACCGTCTCTGCACAGAGCCACTTCCTCTTTCTTTATGACCTCGTAAAGTCCCAGCCGAGAGGCCAATTTGGAAAACAAACGGCTTGGGGTTGACAGGTAATTAGATCCAGGGGACATATTACAAGCCTTTGAATATCAATGGACTTTGAACACTTTAGCACATCTTCAGCAGTATAAAGGCAGAGCAGGTAATATTGAGCAGCATTAACAATGTTTCCTAGAAAAATATCTTGGTCCCAAAAACACGTGAATTTGTAGACTCAATTTACCTTCCGTGTAGAAGTTCTTTACTCAGCACAATCTGGTAACAGAGCTCCACGTTTTATTCTTCCAGCATTTTCCCTTAATGGGATCCTTGAGGGTTTGTGGAAGACAAGGTGAATGGATGGCCTTGCTTTTAAGGAAACCAATGTGATGTAAACGTACTGGATTACAGAGTCTTCATTACCTAACAAGAGAATAAATCTGGTATTCATTATCATTTAACTTGAGCTGGTTTAAAGCTCTAATCTTTGTCTTTTTTGGAAGTGGTTAGCACTTCCGTCTGGCAGCACTAGGGTCGCCAGTTCAAAATCCCAACCACGTCACTACCTACCTGGAGTCTGCATGTTCTCCCTGTGCCTGCATGGGTTTCCTGCGGGCACTCCGGTTTCCTACCACATTCCAATGACTTGCTGGTAGGCTAATTGGCTCCTGTCTACAATGGCTCTAGTATGTATATGTTTGAATGCGTGAGGGAAATCGACCTTAGACCGCAATCAGGATCAAGTTAAGAAGTTTATTTACTCGTACGAGGAGACAAGATACAGAAAAAATAAGGATATTTGTCTATTGGTTCTAATCGCTGTGACCCGTGCAATAGGGCTGCATACACAGCAATTACCCTGATAGACGCCTATCCATTGGATATTTGTCTATTGGTTCTAACCGCTGTGACCCATGGAATAGGGCTGCATACACAGCAATTAGCCTGATAGACGCCTATTCATTGGATATTTGTCTATTGGTTCTAATTGCTGTGACCCGTCCAATAGGGCTGCATACACAGCAATTAGCCTGTTAGATGCCTATCCATTGGATATTTGTCTATTGGTTCTAATTGCTGTGACCCGTGCAATAGGGCTGCATACACAGCAATTAGCCTGATAGACGCCTATCCATTGGATATTTGTCTATTGGTTCTAATCGCTGTGACCCGTGCAATAGGGCTGCATACACAGCAATTAGCCTGATAGACGCCTATCCATTGGATATTTGTCTATTGGTTCTAATTGCTGTGACCCGTGCAATAGGGCTGCATACACAGCAATTAGCCTGTTAGATGCCTATCCATTGGATATTTGTCTATTGGTTCTAATTGCTGTGACCCGTGCAATAGGGCTGCATACACAGCAATTAGCCTGATAGACGCCTATCCATTGGATATTTGTCTATTGGTTCTAATCGCTGTGACCCGTGCAATAGGGCTGCATACACAGCAATTAGCCTGATAGACGCCTATCCATTGGATATTTGTCTATTGGTTCTAATTGCTGTGACCCGTGCAATAGGGCTGCATACACAGCAATTAGCCTGATAGACGCCTATCCATTGGATATTTGTCTATTGGTTCTAATTGCTGTGACCCGTGCAATAAGGCTGCATACACAGCAATTAGCCTGATAGACAAATATTCAATGGATAGGCGTCTATTGGTTCTAATCGCTGTGACCCGTGCAATAGGGCTGCATATACAGCAATTAGCCTGATAGATGCCTATCCATTGGATATTTGTCTATTGGTTCTAATTGCTGTGACCCACTGTCAAGGTCCTACCTTTCCTCAGAGCTTGTGCATCTCCATGTGCTGGCATCCATCTTAGGTTTCTGCAAGCATGGTGGGAACCTTTATGCCTTCAGGCTCCTGCGGCTCCTCCTCAGAAGGGTGTGGTTGATCACATTTAAGCCTGCTGTCTGCAAGTGCTCTCTGCATTCGTGTCCTGTATGTTCCCTTGTCGCAAGCTCTTGTGCTGTTCTAGTTGCTCTCCTGGTAACCGACTCAGCTTGGTCAAGACTATTCGCTGCTTTAACCGTTTACCTGACCTCCCGTTGCTGAACCCGGCCCGTGTCCTGAGTATTCTTTGCCTACCGTCTAGTACTGTCTGCTCCGTTGTTATTGACCCGGCCTGTATGACTATGCTACATGTGTTCCCATCTAGCTCCCACCAGCTGTACGCCATTGGCGGCAGTCGTTACCGCAGCTGGGGTTACTCGGGGACCACGACCTGGTCTCAGGCTGCGTCAAGTCCATCCCCACCATCAGGGGCTCTGGTGAAGGGTAGCCTGGGGCTTAGACTCCGCGCCCTGAGGGACTCTGGTCTGTGGGTAGTGGCTGTCGTCAGTCGCTGCGTGACCTTACCATAGGCCTGCCTGCCCATTCCATCGTTCCTGACATTCGTGCAATAGGGCTGCATACACAGCAATTAGCCTGATAGACAAATATCCAATGGATATTTGTCTATTGGTTCTAATCGCTGTGACCCGTGCAATAGGGCTGCATACACAGCAATTAGACTGATAGATGCCTATCCATTGGATATTTGTCTATTGGTTCTAATCGCTGTGACCCGTGCAATAGGGCTGCATACACAGCAATTAGCCTGATAGACGCCTATCCATTGGATATTTGTCTATTGGTTCTAATCGCTGTGGCCCGTGCAATAGGGCTGCATACACAGCAATTAGCCTGATAGACACCTATCCAGGCTTGTCTATCTGAAAATAATTAACCTAGACTTTTATAGGATGTTTATTTCCTGACTTTATGTAAAAATGCTGACTTTGCCACCTCTTCTGGATATGATTGGTTGATTTGTGTATCTGGGCTTTATTGTCATATCATAGAAGTAGGTGTAGCTTAGTCTTACAGGCTCAAATAAGGAAGTAGCTTGCAGTTACATGTATTTCAAAAGTGCGGTTTCTTAACCACTTGCCGTCCGCCTGCTGTTTATAAACGGCAGGGCGGTGGCACTCCAGGGGCGGGTTGCCGTTCATAAACGGCACCCGCCTTTTCTAGCTGTGCGCGCTCCTTGGGTGCGCGCAGCACCGCAATCCGGTGCCTGCCCATTCAGCAAGATCCGGACACAGTGAAACACCGATCGTCGGACGGGACCTCTGTACGAGGTCCCGATCATGTGATAACTGATAGGCCAATCAGTGATCACATGCAAAGTAGTAAGCAAGATGTCACTTGTGACATCATTGCTTACTACGTGTGAAATCTTTTGAATGATCACAGAGGTCACATGGTACAAGGCTATTTACAACAGCCTTGTACCATGTGACAAGCTGTGACCAATCACAGCTCACTCAGTATTTCTCAATGGCTGCAAGAATGCAGACAGAGAGAAAGAGAAATGATTGCTTTTACATCCTATATGGGTATTTATTTATTTCTGGTACTTATATAGCGCCGTCAATTTACGCAGCTCTTTACATATATATTGTACATTCACATCAGTCCCTAACCCTCAAGGGGTGTACAATCTAAAGTCCCTAACTCACATTCATACATACATGGGCCAATTTAGACAGGATCCAATTAACCTACCAGCATGTCTTGGGAGTTCAGGAGGAAACCGGAGTACCCGGAGGAAACCCACGCAGGCACAGGGAGAACATGCAAACTCCAGGCAGGTGGTGCTGTGGTTAGGATTCGAACCAACGACCCTGGTACTGCCAGGCAGAAGTGCTAACCATTTAGCCACTGTGCTGCCCATATAAAATTAGTATAAAAATTTGAACCAAAAAACTGTATACATTAGTAACAAGTGAAATTCTACAAGTAATGAAATTAGATGACATTTATGAAATAATAAATACATGAATTATTTAACTGGCACAAAAAAAACTCTGTATTTATATGTACACGATTATGTACGCGATTAACCAAGTGGTAATGTAAAAGCAATCAGTGTAAAAAAAAAAAAAGAAAAATCTTCATCACACCCCACAAGTAGTACAGTGTCACCATGGTGACACTGTACTGCTAGAGTGACAATATGTAAAAAAAAAAAAAAAAAAAACATAAATAATAATATAAAAAAATAAAATAAATGTAAAATAAATGTTTAAAAATTATAATTTTTGGTTATAAACTAATTTGGCTTATTTTTTTTTACTAAAAATATAACGGAATACATTTTGGTCAAGATTTATGATGAAAGATTATTTATTTGCAAAATTTTATAAGAAAAACACTTTTTTAAAAATTTTTTGGACTTTTTCATTTACATAGCAAAAAAAAAAAAATCTGAGTGGTGAATAAATACCACCAAAATAAAGCTTTATCTGTCTCAAAAAAATGGTAAAAAATTCATATGGGTACAGTGTTGCATGACCGCGCAATTGTCATTCAAAGTGTGATAGCGCTGATAGCTGAAAATTGCCCTGGACAGGAAGGGGGTAAAAGTGTCCAGACTGGAAGGGGGGGGAAGTGTCCGGACTGGAAGGGGGGGGAAGTGTCCGGACTGGAAGGAGGTGAAAGTGTCTGGACTGGAAGGGGGGGGAAAGTGTCCGGACTGGAAGGGGTGAAAGTGTCTGGACTGGAAGGGGGGGGAAAGTGTCCGGACTGGAAGGGGGGGGAAAGTGTCCGGACTGGAAGGGGGGGGAAAGTGTCCGGACTGGAAGGGGGAGAAAGTGTCCGGACTGGAAGGGGGGGAAAGTGTCCGGACTGGAAGGGGGTGAAAGTGTCCGGACTGGAAGGGGGTGAAAGTGTCCGGACTGGAAGGGGGTGAAAGTGTCCGGACTGGAAGGGGGGAAAGTGTCCGGACTGGAAGGGGGTAAAAGTGTCCGGACTGGAAGGGGGTGAAAGTCTCCGGACTGGAAGGGGGTGAAAGTGTCCGGACTGGAAGGGGGTGAAAGTGTCCGGACTGGAAGGGGGTGAAAGTGTCCGGACTGGAAGGGGGTGAAAGTGTCTGGACTGGAAGGGGGGAAAGTGTCCGGACTGGAAGGGGGGGAAAGCGTCCGGACTGGAAGGGGGGAAAGCGTCCGGACTGGAAGGGGGGGAAAGTGTCCGGACTGGAAGGGGGGGGGGGAAGTGTCCGGACTGGAAGGGGGGGGGAAGTGTCCGGACTGGAAGGGGGTAAAAGTGTCCGGACTGGAAGGGGGTAAAAGTGTCCGGACTGGAAGGGGGTGAAAGTGTCCGGACTGGAAGGGGGTGAAAGTCTCCGGACTGGAAGGGGGTGAAAGTGTCCGGACTGGAAGGGGGTGAAAGTGTCCGGACTGGAAGGGGGTGAAAGTGTCCGGACTGGAAGGGAGTGAAAGTGTCTGGACTGGAAGGGGGGAAAGTGTCCGGACTGGAAGGGGGTGAAAGTCTTCGGACTGGAAGGGGGTGAAAGTCTCCGGACTGGAAGGGGGTGAAAGTGTCCGGACTGGAAGGGGGTGAAAGTGTCCGGACTGGAAGGGGGTGAAAGTGTCTGGACTGGAAGGGGGGAAAGTGTCCGGACTGGAAGGGGGGGAAAGCGTTTGGACTGGAAGGGGGGAAAGCGTCCGGACTGGAAGGGGGGGAAAGTGTCCGGACTGGAAGGGGGGGGGAAAGTGTCCGGACTAGAAGGGGGGGGGGAATTGTCCGGACTGGAAGGGGGGGGGGAAGTGTCCGGACTGGAAGGGGGGAAAGTGTCCGGACTGGAAGTGGTTAAGCAATCTTTTGTAAACAGGCATAAATGATCATAAAATAAGCATCTAATTTCTCTAACAGAATGTGAGTTAGAGACCTTAAATTGTAACCTCCTTGAGGGCAGGGAATGATGAGAATAATCAATATATACAGTTGTGCTCAAACGTTTTCCTCTCCTGGCAGAAATCGTGAAATTCTGAAAATAAGACTGATTGTGCCAAAAAGGATAGTGATCATATGAAGCCATTTATTATCACATACAGTCATGGCCAAAAATATTGCCCGCCTGCTTTTCTGTCCAATAACGCACCACTTCACCCAGAAAATTGCTGCAATGACAAATGTTTCGGCATTCTCATGTTTATTTCTTTGGTTTGTATTGGTGAAACAATACGGTGGAGAAACAAAAAGCCAAATCTGACACATTCCACCCAAAAATCCAAAAATGGACTGGACAAAATTATTGGCACCCTCCATGTAATATTTGGTAGCACACCCCTTGGAAAAAATAAGTGAAATCAATGGTTTCCTATAACCATCAATGAGTTTCTTCCACCTCTCTACTGGAATTTTTGGAGCGCTCTTCTTTCGCCAACTGCTCCAGGTCTCTCAGATTGGAAGGGTTCCTTTTCCCAACTGCTGGTCTGAGATCTCTCCACGGGGATCGAGATCGAGATCTGGACTCGTTGCTGGCCAGTTCAGTCCTCTCCAGCGCTTTGTCTGAAACCATTTCTGGGGGCTTTGTGACGTGTGGTTTAGGTCATTTTCCTGCTGGAAGACCCATGACCTCTGACGAAGACCCAACTTTCTGGCACCGGGCCCTACATTGCCCCCCAGAATTCTTTGGTAGTCTTCAGATTGTGTTGGCATTCTCGTGTTTATTTCTTTTGTTTGTATCGGTATGACACAAAAAAGTGGAGAAACAAAAAGCCAAATCTGACATATTCCACCCAAAACTCCAAAAATGGATCGGACAGATTTCATAATGCCATGCACACGGTCAAGACTTCCAGTGCCTGAAGCAGCAAAGCAACCCCAAAATATCAGTGACCCCCCCACCATGTGTGACTGGAGGGACTGGATTCTTTTCTTTAAAGGTCTCTCAAATCAGTAGAGTGATGGGCTTTACCAAAAAGCTGCCATTTTGTTTCGTCTGTCCACAGCACATTCTCCCAGAAGGATTTTGACTTCCTCAGATAGGTTTTGGCAAACTCCAATCTGGCAGTTTTATGTTTTTGTGTCAGAAATGGGGTTCTCCTGGGTCTCCTACCATAGTGTCCCTTTTCATTCAGATGGTGACCTGAAGATCAGCTTGAATTTGTCTGGAAGTTGATGGAGGTTCTTTAGCCACCATTCCAACAATCCTTCGTTGCAATCTCTGATCAAGTTTTTCTGTTTCGTCCAAGTCCAGGGAGATTAGCTACAGTGTCATGGGCTGTATACTCCTTGACAATATTGCGCACAGTGGACACAGGAACATTAAGATCTGTTCATTGCTACAGGTGAATTTAATTACAGATAACAGGAGCATCACAAATGTGGAATGCAATTATTTCTTTCAATTTTGAGGAGGTGCCAATAATTTTGTCCAGTCCATTTTTGGAGTTTTGGGTGAAATGTGTCAAATTTGGCTTTTTGTTTCTCCACTTTTTTGTGTCACCGATACAAACAAAATAAATAAACATGAGAATGCCGACACAATCTGAAGACTACCAAATAATTCTGGGGTGCAATGTAGGGCTCGGTGCCAGAAAGTTGGGTCTCCGTCAGAGGTCATGGGTCTTCCAGCAGGACAATGACCCAAAGCACACGTCACTAAGCCCCCAGAAATGGTTTCAGACAAAGCGCTGGAGAGGACTGAACTGGCCAGCAATGAGTCCAGATCTCCATCCCATAGAGCTCCTGTGGAGAGATCTCAGACCAGCAGTTTGGGAAAAGGAACCTTCCAATCTGAGAGACCTGGAACAGTTGGTGAAAGAAGAGCGATCCAAATATTTCAGTAGAGAGGTGGAAGAAACTCATTGACGGTTATTGGAAGCCATTGATTTCACTTATTTTTTCTAAGGGGCGTGCTACCGAATATAATTTGGAGGGTGCCAATAATTTTGTCCAGTCCATTTTTGGGGTTTTGCGTGGAATGGGTCAGATTTGGCTTTTTGTTTCTCCACTTTTTTGTGTCACCAATACAAACCAAAGAAATAAACATGAGAATGCCGAAACATTTGTCACTCCAACAATTTTCTGGGTGAAGTGGTTCATTATCTGACAGAAATGCAGGAAGGGGGCAAGATTTCTGGCCATGCCTGTATTGGGAGGACCTGAGTAGAGTCTCTCTCTTCCCGGTGATTCCCCGTGGGAGGGGGCATGTGTGTTCCAGACAAGCTATTACTAGGCCTCAGCAGGTGCCGTGTGCAGATGCCTTGAGGAAAATTACATGTGGAAGTTGAGCTGAAGAAAGAAAAATTTGTGGAAGAATGTTGCAGGGGAGCTGGGCAGAAGAAGCTGCATGAACATTGGGAAACGGACCTTTTGACCAGATACTGAAGCACTATATATGTACCTGAAATAAAGAGATAAAATCACAGGAATAAAATTCAAAACATTAACAATAACCTATAAATCCATTTACAACTCTGCCCCAGATTACATCTCTGCCCCAGATTACATCACCGATCTTGTCTCCAAATATCACCCAAACCGTACTCTCCGCTCCTCCCACTACCTCCTGCTCTTTAGCTCCCTTGTCTCCTCCTCCCATGCGCCTCTCCAAGACTTCTCAAGAGCCTCCCCCATCCTCTGGAACTCTCTACCCCAATCTGTCTGACTATTGCCTACTCTGCCAGCTTTTAGGCGATCTCTGAAAACCGATCTCTTCAGGGAAGCCTATCCTGCCCTCAGCTAATAATGGAATTTTCTACTCCTCCTACCAGTCCATCCCCCACAGTTATTACCTCTTATACCACTAGCCCCTCCCTCTTAGATTGTAAACTCCGAGGATCAGGGCCCTCCTATCCCTCTTGTATTGAACTGTACTGTCTCCCGTTATATTGTACAGCGCTGAGCAAACTGTTGGCGCCATAAATCCTGTATAATAATAATATAATAACAGGTCTAGCAGAACAATTTGCAGCAAGGAGGTAAGAAATACACAGGCAGGAAACTGCAGGCTAAACCACGATAAGGGGAACCTCTGAACAGGTAAGGGGGACCCAATTAAAGTGTTACTAAACCCCAGACCCCGCATTCCCTATATCCGCTCTCCCCGGACCCCGCATTCACTATATCCACTCTCCCCGGACCCCGCATTCACTATATCCGCTCTCCCCGGACCCCGCATTCACTATATCCGCTCTCCCCGGACCCCGCATTCACTATATCCGCTCTCCCCGGACCCCGCATTCACTATATCCGCTCTCCCCGGACCCCGCATTCACTATATCCGCTCTCCCCGGACCCCGCATTCACTATATCCGCTCTCCCCGGACCCCGCATTCACTATATCCGCTCTCCCAAGACCCCGCGTTCACTATATCCGCCCTCCCCGGACCCCGTGTTCACTATATCCGCTCTCCCCGGACCCCGCATTCACTATATCCGCTCTCTCCGGACCCCGCATTCACTATATCCGCTCTCCCCGGACCCCGCATTCACTATATCCGCTCTCTCCGGACCCCGCATTCACTATATCCGCTCTCCCCGGACCCCGCATTCACTATATCCGCTCTTCCCGGACCCCGCATTCAATATATCCGCTGACCCCGGACCCCGCATTCACTATATCCGCTCTCCCCGGACCCCGCATTCACTATATCCGCTCTCCCCGGACTCCACATTCACTATATCCCCTCTCGCCGGACCCCGCATTCACTATATCCGCTCTCCCAAGACCCCGCGTTCACTATATCCGCCCTCCCCGGACCCCGTGTTCACTATATCCGCTCTCCCCGGACCCCGCATTCACTATATCCGCTCTCTCCGGACCCCGCATTCACTATATCCGCTCTCCCCGGACCCCGCATTCACTATATCCGCTCTCTCCGGACCCCGCATTCACTATATCCGCTCTCCCCGGACCCCGCATTCACTATATCCGCTCTTCCCGGACCCCGCATTCAATATATCCGCTGACCCCGGACCCCGCATTCACTATATCCGCTCTCCCCGGACCCCGCATTCACTATATCCGCTCTCCCCGGACTCCACATTCACTATATCCCCTCTCGCCGGACCCCGCATTCACTATATCCGTTCTTCCCGGACCCCGCATTCCCTATATCCGCTCTCCCCGGACCCCGCATTCACTATATCCTCTCTCCCCGGACCCCGCATTCACTATATCCACACTCCCCGGACCCCGCATTCACTATATTCGCTCTCCCCGGACCCAGCATTCACTATATCCGCTCTCCCCGGACCCCGCATTCACTATATCCGGTCTCCCCGGACCTCCAATTCACTATATCCTCTCTCCCCGGACCCCGCATTTACTATATCCGCTCTTCCCGGACCCCGCATTCACTATATCCACTCTTCCCGGACCCCGCATTCACTATATCCGCTCTCCCTGGACCCCGCATTCACTATATCCGCTCTCCCTGGACCCCGCATTCACTATATCCGCTCTCCCCGGACCCCGCATTCATTATATCCGCTCTCCCCAGACCCCGCATTCACTATATCCTCTCTCCCCGGACCCCGCATTCACTATATCCGCTCTTCCCGGACCCCGCATTCACTATATCCGCTCTCCCCGGACCCCGCATTCACTATATCCGCTCTCCCCGGAACCCGCATTCACTATATCCTCTCTCCCCGGACCCCGCATTCACTATATCCGCTCTCCCCGGACCCCGCATTCACTATATCCGCTCTCCCCGAACCCCGCATTCACTATATCCGGTCTCCCCGGACCCCGCATTCACTATATCCTCTCTCCCCGGACCCCGCATTCACTATATCCTCTCTCCCCGGACCCCGCATTCACTATATCCGCTCTCCCCGGACCCCGCATTCACTATATCCGCTCTCCCCGGACCCCGCATTCACTATATCCGGTCTCCCCGGACCCCGCATTCACTATATCCTCTCTCCCCGGACCCCGCATTCACTATATCTGCTCTCCCCGGACCCCGCATTCACTATATCCGCTCTCCCCGGACCCCGCATTCACTATATCCTCTCTCCCCGGACCCCGCATTCACTATATCCGCTCTCCCCGGACCCCGCATTCACTATATCCGCTCTCCCCGAACCCCGCATTCACTATATCCGCTCTCCCCGGACCCCGCATTCCCTATATCCTCTCTCCCCGGACCCCGCACTCCCTATATCCGCTCTCCCCGGACCCCGCATTCACTATATCCGCTCTCCCCGGATCCCGCACTCCCTATATCCGCTCTCCCCGGACCCCGCATTCACTATATCCGCTCCCCCCGGACCCCGCATTCACTATATCCGCTCTCCCCGGACCCCGCATTCACTATATCCGCTCTCCCCGGACCCCGCACTCACTATATCCGCTCTCCCCAGACCCCGCACTCACTATATCCGCTCTCCCCGGACCCCGCATTCACTATATCCGCTCTCCCCGGACCCCGCATTCACTATATCCGCCCTCCCCGGACCCCGCATTCACTATATCCGCCCTCCCCGGACCCCGCACTCACTATATCCGCTCTCCCCGGACCCCGCATTCACTATATCCGCTCTCCCCGGACCCGGCATTCACTATATCCGCTCTCCCCGGACCCCGCATTCACTATATCCGCTCTCCCCGGACCCCGCATTCCCTATATCCTCTCTCCCCGGACCCCGCATTCACTATATCCGCTCTCCCCGGACCCCGCATTCACTATATCCGCTCTCCCCAGACCCCGCATTCCCTATATCCGCTCTCCCAGGACCCCGCATTCACTATATCCGCTCTCCCCGGACCCCGCATTCCCTATATCCTCTCTCCCCGGACCCCGCATTCACTATATCCGCTCTCCCCGGACCCCGCATTCACTATATCCGCTCTCCCCGGACCCCGCATTCATTATATCCGCTCTCCCACATGGAACAATGAAATGCAATTATTATAGCAAATATAAACGGCTAAATATGTTTTCTCATCAGCTGTATATAGCAGTCTTGTGACATCTATCAGTGTCCAGCAGAGTTTTGATAACGCTGGTAACATTAGCTGTCTAAAGTCACGTTAAAAACATTTTCAGCTATTTTTAGCATTTTTACGTTAGCGTTTAGTGGTGTTTTCCCGAGTTTGCGTTTTGTAAATTTTTTTCCAGGCAAAAATTTTTTTTAATCAAAAAACCTCCAAAAATGCTGGCTTGTGGTGTTGTACCGCATTTTACTGGTACTGGCAGAGCATTTTTACAGCTAAAAAACTCCTCTAGAAACCCGCTAGTTCTGGGGGTTTTTACAGCCAAAAAAATGTTGATTCCAGTCTATGTGTGTATGGACACCGAGGAGAACATGCTGGGGGGGTTTACTGACTGTAGAAAGAAAACGTCAAAGCCAAAAACAGCCGCTGTTCATGAGGGCTAAATTTCCAGTGGCTCCTTTGGCGGGGTCATCACTGTGACCAGTGGGGTATTTAGGTTTTATGCTGCCCTAGGCAACACAAAAATTGGCTCCCCCCCACGGAGAGACCCTGACATTGACCAACAACACCCCACCCGAGAGAGTCTTCCACTACCACCACCCCCCATAAACTGGCAGCCCCCTCAGAGAGAGAAGACACTCACCTTCACAGCTCCGGACATCCCCGGGAACAAGAGTCACGCTCTTTATACACCATCAAGCAGCCCCTCTCAGATCCCACCTGATCCTCATGCTGCGTGTCCTTCCTTCCATCCCTTCTTTGGGGGGCGGCGTTGCCCCCCTGAAAAATGCCTCTGCTACCCTGAAAAATGTTGCTGCCCCCCTGAAAAAATGCCACCCTGGGCAAATGCCTTGTGGTAAATGCGCCCCTGACTACGACACCACTCGTGGCTACAGACTGACAGGTATACCCTTGAGGGGGTCTTATTAAAAGGAGGAGAAGTGCTACTTATTTGAAAGAAGAACCTACCCGCCTCTGACAACGCCACGGAAGAAAAAAAAAGTCAAAAGCCAAAAACAGCCGCCGTAAAAACATCCAGTGTGCATGAGGGCTAAATTTCCAGGGGCTCCTTTGGTAGGGTCATCACTACGACCAGGGGGGCTCCCCCCCATGGAGAGACCCTGACACTGACAAACACCCCCCTCCCCCACGAAAAGAGCCTGACATTGACCAACAACACCCCACCCGAGAGAGCCTTCCACTACCACCGCCCCCATACACTGGCAACCCCCCAGAGAGAGAAGACACCTTCACAGCTCCGAACATCACCAGGAACAAGAGTCACTCTCTTTATACACCATCAAGCAGCCTCTGTCAGATCCCACCTGGTCATCATGCTGCGTGTGTTTTTCCTTCCATCCCTTCTTTCGGGGGCGCCACTGCCCCCCAGAAAAATGCCGCCCTAGGCAATGCCCTGTTTGCCTTGTGGTAAATACGCCCCTGACTACGACACCACTTGTGGCTACAGACTGACAGGTATACCCTTGAGGGCATCTTATTAAAAGGAGGAGAAGTGCTTATTTGAAAGAAGAACCTATCCGCCTCCGACAATGCCACGGAAGAAGAAAAAAGTCAAAAGCCAAAAACAGCCGCTGTAAAAACATTCAGTGTGCATGAGGGCTAAATTTCCAGGGGCTCCTTTGGTAGGGTCATCACTATCACCAGGGGGGCTCCCCCCCATGGAGAGACCCTGACACTGACAAACACCCCCCTCTCCTACGAAAAGAGCCTGACATTGACCAACAACACCCCACCCCAACCTGAGAGAGTCTTCCACTACCACCACCCCCCATACACTGGCAACCCCCCCAGAGAGAGAAGACTCTCACCTTCACAGCTCCGGACATCACCTGGAACAATAGTCACACTCTTTATACACCATCAAGCAGCCTCTCTCAGATTCCACCTGATCCTCATGCTGCGTGTCCTTCCTTCCATCCTTTCTTTCGGGGGTGGCGCTGCCTCCATGAAAAATGCCTCTGCCCCCCTGAAAAATGTTGCTGCCCCCCTGAAAAATGCCACCCTAGGCAAATGCCTTGTGGTAAATAAGCCCCTGACTACGACACCACTCGTGGCTACAGACTGACAGGTATACCCTTGAGGGGGTCTTATTAAAAGGAGGAGCAGTGCTACTTATTTGAAAGAAGAACCTATCTGCCTCTGACAACGCCACGGAAGAAAAAAAAAAGTCAAAAGCCAAAAGCAGCCGCTGTAAAAATGTCCATCATGCATGAGGGCTAAATTTCCAGCGGCTCCTTTGGCGGGGTCATCACTACGACACCACTCGTGGCTACAGACTGACAGGTATACCTTTGAGGGGGTCTTATTAAAAGGAGGAAAAGTGCTACGTATTTGAAAGAAGAACCTATCTGCCTCTGACAACGCCACGGAAGAAAAAAAAAGTCAAAAGCCAAAAACAGCCACTGTAAAAACATCCAGTTTGCATGAGGGCTAAATTTCCAGCGGTTCCTTTGGCGGAGTCATCACTACGACATCTCTTGTGGCTACAGACTGACAGGTATACCCTTGAGGGGGTCTTATTAAAAGGATAAGTGCTACTTATTTGAAAGAAGAACCTATCCGCCTCTGACGCCACGGAAGAAAAAAAAAGTCAAAGGCCAAAAACAGCTGCTGAAAAAACGTCCAGTGCGCATGAGGGCTAAATTTCCAGCGGCTCCTTTGGCGAGGTTATCACTACAACCAGTGGTGTATTTAGGTTTCATGCTGCCCTAGGCAACACAAAAACTGTCTCCCCCCCATGGAGAGACCCTGACACTGACAAACACCCCCCTCCCCCACGAAAAGACCCTGACATTGACCAACAACACCCCACCCAAGAGAGCCTTCCACTACCATTGCCTCCCATACACTGGCAACCCCCCCAGAGAGAGAAGACTCTCACCTTCACAGCTCCGTACAACCCCGGGAACAAGAGTCACGCTCTTTATACACCATCAAGCAGCCCCTCTCAGATCCCACCTGGTCCCCATGCTGCTTGTGTCCTTCCTTCCATCCTTTCTTTTGGGGGGCGTCGCTGCCCCCCTAAAAAATGCCATCCTAGGCAAATGCCTTGTGGTAAATACGCCCCTGACTATGACATCACTCGTGGCTACAGGCTGACAGGTATACCCTTGAGGAGGTCTTATTAAAAGGAGGAGAAGTGCTACTTATTTGAAAGAAGAACCTATCTGCCTCTGACAACGCCACGGAAGAAAAAAAAAAGTCAAAAGCCAAAAGCAGCCGCTGTAAAAACGTCCATTGTGCATGAGGGCTAAATTTCCAGCGGCTCCTTTGGCGTAGTCATCACTACAACACAACTCGTGGCTACAGACTGACAGGTATACCCTTGAGGAGGTCTTATTAAAAGGAGGAAAAGTGTTTGAAGAACCTATCTGCCTCTGACAACGCCACGGAAGAAAAAAAAAGTCAAAAGCCCAAAACAGCCGCTGTAAAAACATCCAGTTTGCATGAGGGCTAAATATCCAGTGACTCCTTTGGCAGGGTTATCATTACAACCTAGTGGTGTAATTAGGTCTCATGCTGCCCTAGGCTAAATTTCCAGCAGCTCCTTTGGTGGAGTCATCACTACGACATCACTTGTGGCTACAGACTGACAGGTATACCCTTGAGGGGGTCTTATTAAAAGGAGGAGAAGTGCTACTTATTTGAAAGAAGAACCTATCTGCCTCTGACACCACGGAAGAAAAAAAAAAGCCAAAAGTAGCCGCTGTAAAAACGCCCATCATACATGGGGGCTAAATTTCCAGCGGCTCCTTTGGCGGGGCCATCACTACAACACCACTCGTGGCTACAGACTGACAGGTATACCCTTGAGGGGGTCTTATTAAAAGGAGAAGAGTTCGAAGAACCTATCCGCCTCTGACAACGCCACGGAAGAAAAAAAAAGCCAAAAACAGCTGCTAAAAAAACGTCCAGTGCGCATGAGGGATACATTTCCAGAGGCTCCTTTGTTGGGGTCATCACTACGACACCACTCGTGGCTACAGACTGACAGGTATACTCTTGAGGGGGTCTTATTAAAAGGAGAAGAGTTCGAAGAACCTATCTGCCTTTGACAACGCCACGGAAGAAAAATTAGTCAAAAGCCAAAAACAGCCACTGTAAAAACATCCAGTTTGCATGAGGGCTAAATATCCAGCGACTCCTTGGGTGGGGTTATCACTACAACCAGTGGTGTATTTAGGTCTCATGCTGCCCTAGGCTAAATTTCCAGCGGCTCCTTTGGCGGAGTCATCACTATGACACCACTCATGGCTACAGACTGACAGGTATACCCTTGAGGGGGTCTTATTAAAAGGAGAAGAGTTTGAAGAACCTATCTGCCTCTGACGCCACGGAAGAAAAAAAAAGCCAAAAGTAGCCGCTGTAAAAACGCCCATCGTGCATGGGGGCTAAATTTCCAGTGGCTCCTTTGGCGGGGTTATCACTACAACCAGTGGTGTATTTAGGTCTCATGCTGCCCTAGGCTACATTTCCAGCGGCTCCTTTGGCGGGGTCATCACTACGACATCACTCGTGGCTACAGACTGACAGGTATACCCTTGAGGGGGCTTTATTAAAAGGAGCAGAAGTGTTTGAAGAACCTATCTGCCTCTGACAACGCCACGGAAGAAAAAAAAAGTCAAAAGCCAAAAACAGCCGCTGAAAAAACATCCAGTTTGCATGAGGGCTAAATATCCAGGGGCTCCTTTGGCGGGGTTATCACTACAACCAGTGGTGTATTTAGGTCTCGTGCTGCCCTAGGCTAATGCTTTGTGGTAAATACGCCCCTGACTAGGACACCACTCGTGGCTACAGACTGACAGGTATACCCTTGAGGGGGTCTTATTAAAAGGAGGAGAAATGCTACTTATTTGAAAGAAGAACCTATCTGCCTCTGACGCCACGGAAGAAAAAAAAAAGCCAAAAGTAGCCGCTGTTAAAAACGCCCATCGTACATGGGGGCTAAATTTCCAGCGGCTCCTTTGGTGGGGCCATCACTACACCACTCGTGGCTACAGACTGACAGGTATACCCTTGACGGGGTCTTATTAAAAGGAGAAGAGTTCGAAGAACCTATCCGGCTTTGACAACGCCACGGAAGAAAAAATAAGTCAAAAGCCAAAAACAGCCACTGTAAAAACATCCAGTTTGCATGAGGGCTAAATATCCAGGGGCTACTTTGGCGGGGTCATCACTACAACCAGTGGTGTATTTAGGTCTCATGCTGCCCTAGGCTAATGCTTTGTGGTAAATACGCCCCTGACGAGGACACCACTAGTGGCTACAGATTGACAGGTATACCCTTGAGGGGGTCCTATTAAAAGGAGGAGAAGTGCTACTTATTTGAAAGAAGAACCTATCTGCCTCTGACAAAGCCACGGAAGAAAAGAAAAAGTCAAAAGCCAAAAGCAGCCGCTGTAAAAACGTCCATCGTGCATGAGGGCTAAATTTCCAGCGACTCCTTTGGTGGGGTTATCACTACAACCAGTGGTGTATTTAGGTCTCATGCTGCCCTAGGCTAAATATCCAGCGGCTCCTTTGGTGTAGTCATCACTACGACATCACTCGTGGCTACAGACTGACAGGTATACCCTTGAGGAGGCCTTATTAAAAGGAGCAGAAGTGTTTGAAGAACCTATCTGCCTCTGACAACGCCACGGAAGAAAAAAAAAGTAAAAAGCCAAAAACAGCCGCTGAAAAAACATCCAGTTTGCATGAGGGCTAAATATCCAGTTTGCATGAGGCCTTATTAAAAGGAGGAGAAGTGCTACGTATTTGAAAGAAGAACCTATCCGCCTCTGACGCCACGGAAGAAAAAAAAAGTCAGCATTTCTGAAAGAAAAGTAAGCCTGCGACGCGGCGAGCTCTTTCCATACTTTGAGTCCTCCAATGTTCATACCGAGTGACAGATGCACTTTATGATTGTCATATTCTTACAAACAACATGCCAGTCCTACAGCGGTGATCCCACGTAAAAGCACGGAGAGGGTGGCTCGGACTTCTAATGGGGTCACACTAATGAAGCTGATAATGCAAATCATCTGGACAGACACGGAGAGGGCTCTGCGCTTGTGTGATTTCCACAGTGCGTTCTCATGCATGGTCCTAAAGATGTCAGGTCGCCCATCAAAGCACGCCACATCAGCCTTATTCCCAGTGACAATGATGGACACGGAGGACTAGTGGATATGAGAGGCCGGGACAAGTGAGAAGATTGTGTTTATATGAATGCAAGAGAGAGAGCAGGAGACAGCCGGAGAGGAGAACCAAGACCAGAACAAAGGGAGAGATGAATGTTCTGGTGTTGGAGGTGTTTTGTTTGCACAGCAATGTTACAAACAGTAGGTACAGCACCTCGGCGGTATGATTTATGGGCCTTGTCCCACTCTTTGTTTGCTGTACCATGGAGAATGAATGCCTTGCTGTCACCCTGGAAGGATACCTTCTCTCTCTCCCTCTTCTCTCTCTCCCTCTTCTCTCTCTCTTCTCTCTCTCTCGGCGTGCCGACAGTTCCTCTCCTCTCTTCCGCATGCTCTCCTCATTTCACGCCAGAGAACATAAACAATCTTTCATAATCCTGACAGTCACACATGGAACCCTTGGAGACAAAAGGTGTTTGCTCGTCTCTTCCGCTGGCGTAGACGGTGACAAGAGTTTATGTGAAAATAAAATGCCGCAGTACACATGACCATGTAAAGAAATAAAGCACCGAATAAAGCGGCCACGTCGGCCTTCGCTGGAAATCAAACGCCGGGAAGGAACATCAATCGCATTGTGGATGGAACCGGACGATGTTCCCGAGCCAAAATTTTTTCATATAGAAGGCAATTTATGATTTCTAGAAATGTTACTTTGTATATCATGAACGTTGTTCCTTGCATTTCTGTGTGAGGTTGTGTTTCTAAGGTCTTATTCGCACGGACACACCGATTCATACACCCGCGTGTAGAGGGGCCCTGGAGATGGTAATGCTCAGGGCACCTCCTATTGTCCTCCTACAAAATGAATAAGATGGGGTACAGGACACCTTGGTTATGGACCCATGTGTAGGCAGGGCCCTGGAAATGGTAATGCTGGCTCAGAGCACCTCCTATTGTCCTCCTGCAAAAGGAATAAGATGGGGTACCAGACACCCCTGGTTTTGGACCCATGTGTAGGCAGGGCCCTGGCAATGGTAATGCTCAGAGCACCTCCTATTGTCCTCCAGCAAAAGGAATAAGATGGGGTACCAGACACCTTGGTTATGCACCCATGTGTAGGCCAGGCCCTGGCAATGGTAATGCTCAGGGCACATCCTATTGTCCTCCTACAAAAGGAATAAGATGCAGTCCCGGACACCTTGGTTATGCACCCATGTGTAGGCCAGGCCCTGGCAATGGTAATGCTGGCTCAGAGCACCTCCTATTGTCCTCCTGTAAAAGGAATAAGATGGGGTACAGGACACCTTGGTTATGCACCCATGTGTAGGCAGGGCCCTGGAGATGGTAATGCTCAGAACACCTCCTATTGTCCTCCTGCAAAAGGAATAAGATGGGGTACCAGACACCTTGGTTATGCACCCATGTGTAGGCCAGGCCCTGGCAATGGTAATGCTCAGGGCACATCCTATTGTCCTCCTACAAAAGGAATAAGATACAGTCCCGGACACCTTGGTTATGGACCCATGTGTAGGCCAGGCCCTGGAAATGGTAATGCTCAGAGCACCTCCTATTGTCCTCCTACAAAAGGAATAAGATGGGGTACAGGACACCTTGGTTATGCACCCATGTGTAAGCAGGGCCCTGGAAATGGTAATGCTCAGGGCACCTCCTATTGTCCTCTTGCAAAAGGAATAAGATGGGGTACAGGACACCTTGGTTATGGACCCATGTGTAAGCAGGGCCCTGGGAATGGTAGTGCTCAGAGCACCTCCTATTGTCCTCCTACAAAAGGAATAAGATGGGGTACCAGACACCTTGGTTATGGAGAAGCTCCACCATCTTGGCTACTCATGTACTCCCGCCCTGAGGCCCTCCTTATGTAATAAACGTATTGACTCACCCGGTGCACATGGGGCCTTTAGCTCTCTCTCTCACTCTTCTCCCTCTTCTGGAATCTCTGGTGTACATGCTCGCTAATGCCCAGGCCCAGTTCATGTGACATCAACATTATGGTGGCACCCAGACCCAGAAGCGAGCCGTACACCCCGGTGTCTCTGTATCCTAACCTTAAGCTCTCATATAGGTGCCTCCTGGTCCCCCAATGCATACATCTGCTCAGGATGCAACATTTTGAAGGAGACACCACAGAGCAGTGTCCCATTCCACCAGTCCAGCTTAACTCTGTCACCTCTCTCCCAGTGACAGAATGGGGTCCCACCAGGCACCAGCATGGACCCCCCACACTCACACAATTAACTCTTATCTCCTCTGTACCATATGACTAGGTCCCTAGGGTCTCCGCCATGCTGGTACGGTCGCGGTTGCTGGGGCACCGACAGCTCGGGAGGTAGGCTCCCCATGACTAAGGACTAATTGCCCGAAACGCGTTGGAGGTTTCAGCCATGAACATATTTAATAAAGAAGCATGCATTGGATGTTTGTCCTGAAGTGCCAACCATCTTTGTCTTTCTCAGGCTCCCCTCACTATACCTCAGGAGACCCGTCACCCTTGCTGGGACCGCTCTCCCGCTGTCTGGCTGTCATATCATCCCTTCTCTTGCCCTTGTTGCCCCTAGCAACGGCATGTGGTCAATTCACCTTGTGTGTGCATTACAGGCCCTGTTCTTTCATACGCCATTACCACCATGCACCCCTTAACCCCTCCCCCTGCCCCTCCCTTCCTGACCGGGCCATTTTTTGCGTTACGGCACTTTGTTACTTTAACTGACAATTGCGCGGTCATGCAACGCTGCACCCACATGAAATTTATGTACTTTTTTTCCCACAAATTGAGCTTTCTGTTGGTGGTATTTGATCGCCTGTGCGTTTTAATTTTTTCCTCTATACAAAAAAAAAAGACCGACAATTTTGAGAAAAAAACAATATTTCGGACTTTTTGCTTATAAACACATCCAATAAAATTTTTTTGAAAAAATCAAATTTCATCATAAATTTACACCAACATGTATTCCGCTCCGTGTCTTCGCTAAAAAAATCCCAATACGTGTAAATTAATCGGTTTATGTGAAAGTTATCGCGTCTACAAATGGAGGGATAGATACTGGGATTTTTTTTGTTTTTATACTAGTAATGGCGGCGATCAGCGACTTTTAGCGGGACTGCGGCGGGCATTCTGACACTGGTGGGAACTAACTTGGTGTCACTGACATCCCCAGTGACACCAATACAGAGATCAGTGCTAAAAAAAAAAAGCATTGACACTGTACTAATGGCACTGGGCAGGAAGGGGCTAAAGTGAGGGGCGATCAAAGGGGTAATTGTATACTGCAAGTGTTTTCTAGGGGGCGGGGGGTGCTCTTCACTGTACTCACACTGCTCTGTGTATCAGCAGCACACAGTCACTAGGACCTTTTCTTCAGGTCTGCACTCACAATGTCCCTGGATACTTGGATGCCTCCCTTCATGCTGGGAACTTCTCCTCCTGGACTCCTCAGGTCCCAGACTATTGATGACCTCTGCAGCCACCTACTGGGCATCCCCTCCCAACAGGGCCAGATCTAAGGGGGTGCTGAAGTGGGCTGTGCCCCCCCCCCCAGATTTTAGCTGCGCCCCCCAACCCCCCCCCCCAAGTCTCTGTGAGTGCATACACTGATCCATAAGCCAGTCTAATGCAACCAATTGATGTAAGGGGGCACTGTGATGGGAATAACTGATCATATGTAAGGGGGCACTCTGTTGGGGACAATTGATATAAGGGGGGATGCTGAGGGGGACACCTGATGTAAGGGAGCACTCTGATGGGGACACCTGATGTAAGGGAGCACTCTGATGGGGACACCTGATGTAAGGGAGCACTCTGATGGGGACACCTGATGTAAGGGGGCACTCTGATGGGGACACCTGATGTAAGGGAGCAGTCTGATGGGGACACCTGATGTAAGGGAGCACTCTGATGGGGACACCTAATGTAAGGGGGCACTCTGATGGGGACATCTGATGTAAGGGGGCACTCTTATGGAAACATCTGATGTAAGGGGGCACCCTGATGGAAACATCTGATGTAAGGGGCACTCTGATGGGGACACCTGATGTAAGGGAGCACTCTGATGGGGACACCTGATGTAAGGGAGCACTCTGATGGGGACACCTGATGTAAGGGGGCACTCTGATGGGGACATCTGATGTATGGGGGCACTCTTATGGAAACATCTGATGTAAGGGGGCACCCTGATGGAAACATCTGATGTAAGGGGCACTCTGATGGGGACATCTGATGTAAGGGGGCACTCTGATGGGGACACCTGATGTAAGGGAGCCTTCTGATGGGGACACCTGATGTAAGGGGGCACTCTGATGGAAACACCTGATGTAAGGGAGCCTTCTGATGGGGACACCTGATATAAGGGAGCCTTCTGATGGGGACACCTGATGTAAGGGGGCACTCTGATGGGGACATCTGATGTAAGGGGGCACTCTGATGTGGCTCCTGATATAGGGGTCACTCTGATGGGAACCTGATGTAAAGGGAGCTCTGATAGGGACTTGTGATATAAGGGGGCACAGGTTCTGTTTAATCATCCTAATCTAATAACAGCCTAATACATACTCGTGTTTCCCAGGACATGACACTGTGTGACAGAATCTCAGTGACTCCCACACAGTGTTGACATTATGGCCCCCTGACTTTTTTTACTGCTCCCCTGGATTAGGTAGGATGGATCCAGCCTTGCCTCCCAAGCCACTATATTCTGGAATCCTCCAGAAGGCAGGGGAGGTCAATCAGACCTGCAGCTGATGCTGAATCTGTGCCTGTGAGAAGGGAGAGCTGCAATTCAGCAATGGATCAAAAGAGGAGCAGGGGGGGGGGGGTGTCTGGGAGGACCTGATACTGGGAGGTTTCTCACCTTAATGCACAGAATGCAGATAGAACGCCCCCTAGTGTAGATCATTTGTTGTGTATAGTTAGAGGCTTGCTAGGAGCCTTGTTATGAGTCAGCGACGTTACTTCAGGTTAGGACTGGAGGGCTCTACAGGTCAGTCCTCTGGTACCTCCCCCTGCTCTAAACATTTGTAGAAGCCAGCGGGCGGAGGTGAGGAAGGGCTGATCTCCATTTTTATGGGAGTCTGATCAATCTCAGGCAGGAGGCCTGGCAGCGTGGGAGATCAGGTCATAAATATGAGAGAGCCTGGCGGAAGATGGAGCGAGGATGTTCTGCTGGTGTGGAGCTTGGGTGGGGGCCCTGGAGAAGAGGGGGGTCTACCTATAGGCTGGGAGCTGGAAAGAGGGACGTCCACTGTTCTGCAGTCTTCCTGTCAGCTGGGGATAAAGGCCAGCGCAGAGTAAGGTCTAAAAGCAGATTCCCCTTTTATAGCTGCAGGAACAGAACCATGTGAGGACCTCTGCACTCCCCCCCGCGCCCCCCCAGGCCAAAGAAGGGAGAGGGCGGTCAGGTGCAATACACAACTCTTCATGACAGGCCCTGCATGTAAAGGGGGGGGGGGACTCTGTTGGGCACTCCTGGATGTAAGGGAGGACCCTATCAGGAACTCTGGATGCAAGAGGGGACTCTGTTGGGAAATCTTCTATGTAATGTAGGGGGTAGGACTTTGGCAGGCAATTCTAGATGCAAGGGAGGACTCTGGCAGGCACTCCTGGATGTAAGGGGGACTCTGCTGGGAAATCCTGGATGTAATGGAGTGGGGAGGACTCTGGAAGGCACTCCTGGATGCAAGGGGGACTCTGCTGGGAAATCCTGAATGCAAGGGGGGACTCTGCCAATCATTGCTGGATAAAAGGGACTCTGCTTGGCACTTCTGGATGCAAGGGGGACTCTGTTGGGAAATCCTGGATGTAATGAAGGGGGGGGGGAACTCTGGCAGGCTCTCCTGGATATAAGGAGGGATTCTGTTGGGCACTCCTGAATGCAAAGGCTGCCGGACTCTTCTGGTTGCAAGGGGGGACTCTGTTGGGAGATCCTCAATGTATTGAAGGGGGGAGGACACTTGCAGGCTCTCCTAGATATAAGGAGGGATTCTGTTGGGCACTCCTAGATGCAAGGGTGGACTCTGCCGGGCACTCCTGGATGCAAGGGGGGGCTTTGCTGGGAAATCCTGAATGCAAGGGGGGACTCTGCCAGGCATTGCTGGATAAAAGGGACTCTGCTTAGCACTTCTGAATGCAAGGGGGACACTGTTGGGAAATCCTGGGTGTAATGAAGGGGGGGGGGACTCTGACAGGCTCTCCTGGATATAAGGAGGGATTCTGTTGAGCACTCCTAGATGCAAGGGTGGACTCTGCCAGGCACTCCTGGATGCAAGGGGGGGCTTTGCTGGGAAATCCTGAATGCAAGGGGGGACTCTGCCAGGCATTGCTGGATAAAAGGGACTCTGCTTAGCACTTCTGAATGCAAGGGGGACACTGTTGGGAAATCCTGGGTGTAATGAAGGGGGGGGGGACTCTGACAGGCTCTCCTGGATATAAGGAGGGATTCTGTTGAGCACTCCTGAATGCAAAGGCTGCCGAACACTTCTGAAAGCAAGGGGGGACTCTGCCAGGCATTGCTGGATATAAGGGACTCTGCTTGGCACTTCTGGATACAAGGGGGGACTCTGTTGGGAAATTTTGGATGTAATGGAGGGGGGAGGACTCTGGCAGGCACTCCTGGATATAGGGGGGGCTCTTCCAGGCACAACTTGGCCCTCGTACTGCAAAGTTTGGAGACCCCGATACAGATCATGCAATCGATTCTTTTGCTGCCTGTGATTGGGCGATATTTTATTCTATATATACAGCAGAGTTTTATGGAAAATGTCGGTTTTTGGCCCCGCCTCCGACACGCCCGGCTGTCAGTCCCCCCCACACCGACACACCCGGCTGTCAGACCCCCCCACCCCCCCACACCGACACGCCCAGCTGTCAGACCCCCCCACGCCCGGCTGTCAGCCCCCCCCACACCGACACACCCGGCTGTCAGACCCCCCCACACCGGGGACCATGGAAGACTACGGCTCACATCGCGGCGGATCCCGTCCAATCTCCGGAGCCATCAGACGCACGTCGCGGCGGCGAGGCTGGAACGCTGACTCTGGCACCAATCAGGTTTCCAGTCGACTGAAAACACAAACAGTAATTAAGCCGCACAAACCTCACTAATTAAAATAAACGGCAACACGAAGCTGGTAATTTGCAGCAGAAATAATAATGGAATCGCTAATAATGGTGTTTATGCCAACAGGAGCGAACGCTCGGGTTAATCGCCTCCCCTCCCCCCCATCGATGTACACCTGCTGGCAAGCCAACTGAGCGCAATCCCGCGCACGCTGAATCGCTCTGTCATCGGAATGACGGAAATTCGGGAGCGTGGAAGTCGATCGCCGTTGCTGCCGGACTCGTGGGGCAGCTGCGTCCTTATTTATTTCCAAGATTTACGAAGCTTTGATACATCGATCTGCTTGTTACAAAGTAACTCCTGTAGGTCCAATCATTGCCCCGCCTCCATGTGACTCCAGCCAATCGGAGACCGCATGGGCAACACGTTGCCAAAGGGCCGCATGTGAAGCCGTATTAAACACGAACGTTTATTATACCGCAGCTTATCGTTTCTTAAATGTGACGGCTGAATTCGTTTTCTTTTCTGGGCTTTTCTTTATTTTATTATCACCTGGTGATCCAGCTAGTAAGTCTGTTGTTTCTTAAAAGCACAAGCTTTCCAGTATCAGTTTACAGGGGATGAGGCAAACCATTTCCCACCGGCAGGGGTGCTGACAATGATCAGCTTTTATTTATTCCTGTAAAACCAGTGGCGTCCCGAGGCAGGTGCAGGGGGTGTGCGTGCCGCACCGAGTGACACCTACCGCATGGGGTGACACCGGACCCACTCCACGAAAAGGTAAGTTGTAAAGCAAGCCGACAATCCCCGCAGGATGGATCCGATCCATTATCCTCCCAATCCGCAGATCCGATCCATCCTGCGGGGATCGTCGGCTTTCTTTACATTTTACCTTTTCTTGGAGCGGGTCCGGTGTCACCCCGTATAGGTTGCATCCCGACGATCCCCGCAGGATGGATCGGATCGGCGGATTGGAAAGCATAATGGATCGGAGTCTGATCCATTATCCTCCCCAATCCACAGATCCCATCCATCCTGCGGGGATCGTCGGCTTGCTTTACAAATTACCTTTTCATGGAGCGGGTCCGGTGCAGGGCGGACTGACCATTTGAAAACTCAGGCACTGCCCCAGGGCTCTGGATCAGTAGAGGGCCCCATGAGATGCCCCTGGTACCTTTTTCATAGGCTTTTTTGAGTTTGGGCAAGGACACAGGGGCCCCATGATCCCCTATTGCCCGGGGGCCTCATGAGTTGTCAGTCCACCCCGGTCCAGTGTCACCCCGTATAGGTTGCATGACGACGATCCCCGCAGGATGGATGGGATCTGCGGATTGGGGAGGATAATGGATCGGACTCTGATCCATTATGCTCAATCCGCAGATCCCATCCATCCTGCGGGGATCGTCGGCTTTCTTTACATTTTACCTTTTCGTGGAGCGGGTTCGGTGTCACCCCGTATAGGTTGCATGACGATGATCCCCGCAGGATGGATGGGATCTGCAGATTGAGCATAATGAATTGGAGTCCGATTATCCTCCCCAATCCGCAGATCCCATCCATCCTGCGGGGATCGTCGTCATGCAACCTATACGGGGTGACACCAGACCGGGGTGGACTGACAACTCATGAGGCCCCTGGGCAATAGGGGATCATGGGGCCCCTGTGTCCTTGCCCAAACTCAAAAAAGCAGATCCGGTCCATCCTGCGGGGATCATTGGCATGCAACCTATACGGGGTGACACCGGACCCTCTCCACGAAAAGGTAAGTTGTAAAGAAAGCCGACGATCCCCGCAGGATGGATCGGACCTGTGGATTCAGCATAATGGATGGGAGTCCGATCCATTATCCTCCCCAAATCCGCAGATCCCATCCATCCTGCGGGGATCATCGGAGGGGGTGTCACCAAGTGTTACCGCACCGGGTGACACCAACCCTAGGGACGCCTCTATGTAAAACCTTCATCCCAAAAGGAAAAAAAAAAAAAAAGGTTTGCTGTAACCGATTATAAAATGCGAGCTTCAATATTAGACACGTGCAGAACGAAAAAAACGTTTTTTTGTCCCATTTTAGGACGATTCGTTAAGTTCTCGTTGTGTTGCATTCATCATTACATTTGTTTTGTTTCATTTAGATTATTCCGTTTTCGACCAAATTCGAATTTTTCCAGTAGAATTGAAGTATTTGAATCAAATTGATCTGAATTAATTAATAGTTGATTGCATTCAAAATCCGTATTTCAGAAGACGGCTATATTCTTTCAATTTATTCTATTCTAGTCTATTTTTTTTCTATTCTATTCCTTTATTTATACTCACTTCTAGGCGATCTCTGCAAACCGATCTCTTCGGGGAAGCCTATCCCGCCTTCAGCTAATAATGGAATCTTCCATCTCTCCCATCAGTCCATCCCCCACAGTTACTACCTTTTGTACCACCAGCCCCTCCCTCCTAGATTGTAAGCTCCCAGGATCAGGGCGTAAATGAAAGGTGAACTGACAACTCATGGGGCCCTCGGGCAATAGGGGATCATGGGGCCCCTGTGTCCTTGCCTGCACTCAAACCACACCCAAAAAACCTATAAAAAGGTTCCAGGGGCATTTCATGGGGACCCCTACGGACCCCAGGCCCTCAGGCAGTGCCCGAGTGCTCGAAGGGTCAGTCCGCCCCTGGCGTAAACTGATCCGTTTTTTTCTTGGAAAAAACGTGACGGAACTGATGAAAAACACGTGTGAATGACCCTCAGCCCGGGTTCACAATGACGCAGTCCGGAGTTCTCAGCGTTTTCTGTGTGAACTCCGCATCAGAATCGCACCCCGTTCATGCGAACCGCTGCGGGTGTGTATGTTAAGTTAACACCCCGAAATCTGTCCGCAAAACGCAGTGCGATGTGCAGAATCGGATCCCATAGGTGTGAATACCCGTGCGATCCAACTCTAGTGTGGACCCAAAAAAGGGTCCTGCGTGTTTTTGGTGCGGTGGGATTAGAGCCATACAAAATATACGACTCCGATCTCACCGCACACAAATCTCATGTGATCTGCAGAGGAATGCGGTGCGGCTCCCGTGTGAATCACACGCAATGTACCGCACCGCATGTATGTGAACCCGGGCTCATGTTATATATGAACATTACGGGAGCTCTTCTCATGATGTTCGGTTTTCAGGAAATAAAGGAGTCGGATCGCTCACTAACAAGACAAAGAGGTCTTCACAGGCAGCTCCTTCGGCTCGGTCGCGTCATGTATGTCATTTTCGGATTTTACCCGGAGCCATGCTGCAGGTGACACCGGGGACAGCGACCTGTCCATAGCAGCAGAAGTGCCACGAGGACAATCGCCTCGGGATGCATTCCTCCGTGTCACTGACGGCGGGACAAGTTCTTCTCAGGAAGGATGATGATGGACTTCTCCGTATCGAAGGACATAAATCAATAATTCGCTGTCCACATATTATCACCTGATGTATGATCAATGTGGTGAGAATCCACAATTACATGAACACTTTGGTGTATAGCAGAGACTCGAGGATCAGACCGCAGGAATCAGTTCTGTACCAGGACTGCATTTATGGAAAGACCACATAGGACACTGCTTAGAGCAGCATTTCTAAACCTGACCACCCCAGAGAGACCCTTCAAAAAATTCCAGGTCTTGTGGCACTCCAACTAAAGGGAAAATGATCATAACATTGGTGGTCAGTGGGAAGAATGTCCCTTACATTGGTGGTCAGTGGGAAGAATGTCCCTTACATTGGGGGTCAGTGGGGGGGAAACATGTCCCTTACATTGGGGGTCAGTGGGAAGAATGTCCCTTACATTAGGGGTCAGTGGGAAGAATGTCCCTTACATTGGTGGTCAGCGGGAAGAATGTCCCTTACATTGGTGGTCAGCGGGAAGAATGTCCCTTACATTGGGGATCAGTGGGAAGAATGTCCCTTACATTGGGGGTCAGTGGGAAGAATGTCCCTTACATTGGGGGTCAGTGGGAAGAATGTCCCTTACATTGGAGGTCAGTGGGAAGAATGTCCCTTACATTGGTGGTCAGTGGGAAAAATGTCCCTTACATTGGTGGTCAGTGGGAAAAATGTCCCTTACATTGGGGGTCAGTGGGAAGAATGTCCCTTACATTGGTGATCAGTGGGAAGAATGTCCCTTACATTGGAGGTCAGTGGGAAGAATGTCCCTTACATTGGTGGTCAGTGGGAAAAATGTCCCTTACATTGGTGGTCAGTGGGAAAAATGTCCCTTACATTGGGGGTCAGTGGGAAGAATGTCCCTTACATTGGTGATCAGTGGGAAGAATGTCCCTTACATTGGGGGTCAGTGGGAAGAATGTCCCTTACATTGGAGGTCAGTGGGAAGAATGTCCCTTACATTGGTGGTCAGTGGGAAAAATGTCCCTTACATTGGTGGTCAGTGGGAAGAATGTCCCTTACATTGGGGGTCAGTGGGAAGAATGTCCCTTACATTGGGGGTCAGTGGGAAGAATGTCCCTTACATTGGGGGGGTCAGTGGGAAGAATGTCCCTTACATTGGGGGGGTCAGTGGGAAGAATGTCCCTTACATTGGGGGTCAGTGGGAAGAATGTCCCTTACATTGGGGGTCAGTGGGAAGAATGTCCCTTACATTGGGGGTCAGTGAGAAGAATGTTCCTTACATTGGTGATCAGTGGGAAGAATGTCCCTTACATTGGTGGTCAGTGGGAAGAATGTCCCTTACATTGGGGGTCAGTGGGAAGAATGTCCCTTACATTGGGGGTCAGTGGGAGAAGGAGGAGGACACACTGAAGGAGCTCTCCCTGAGAACCAGCATTGTCAAGCCTGGGCCTTGCCTGCTAGCTTTGCCCAGGAACCATGCCTGATCCAGGGGGAGGCCCTGGGAGGGATTCCCCTGATGAGACCGGGCCTAGTGAAGTGGAGGACCTGACTGTGGGTCCCGGCCCTGGTGAGGATGTCGATGTCTTCAGACAGAAGATTACTGATAGATTTGTGACTATTGAAAGAGCTGAGGAGAAACTTAATGTTTTAAAATCTGAACACAAATCCTTCAGAGCCAAATACTGCCAGGCCTGGAGCAAGAACAGATTGGGCATGAAGCCAGCGCTCCAGCACATGGAGGAGAAAGTAAAGAAACAATCTTTATTATTAGAAAAGTTGAAAGCAAGAAGTGGAGCATTTAAAGAAAAGTTTGATAATGAGAGGAGATTTGCCAGCCAGACATCAGTGAGTTCTGTGGATCAGCAGCCTCAGGTAATGAGTGACCCAGCTCCATCTACATCAGCGTCTCTCCCCCCATGTCAGGCTGTGGAATCACCAGTGGCAACCAGCCAGGGGGTTGAGGGTGAATATGGAACCCTGAAGTTTATCCAGCACATGGAGTCACCCCTGAGAGCAGACAAGTTCGCCTTCACTGATGACCCTGCAGAAGTCCCTGAGGATGGATAGAGGAGGTACAGAGCAGCAAAGCCAAGACTGGTGGAGAGATCCCAGTATACCAAGATGGCTGCTTCCAGCATGTCTGCCCCACCTGCTGTGGTGAGTTCTGTGGATGAGGAGCTCTGCAAGCAACCTGCTGTGGAGGAATCCTCAGCCAACCTGGTGGGAAAATCCCTGGCAGAGAGGTCTCCATACCATCAGGGGAATGTGGATGAACCTGCACCAAGCACCCCACAGATGGAAGTTACTGCTGCTGTTCCTGCTGAGACCAGTAGTCCCTCTGCAGACAAGATGGCTGCCACCTGCAGAGAGACTGTTTCACCTGAGCTCCCAGGTGCTCCAGAGCTGACTGATGCTGGTGGGGGAGGGGAGCAGCACACTGCACAACATGGAGAGCAAACAGCACACATGGATGTCTCACCTGTTGCTGTGTCTGAGAATCCAATCCAGTCCTGGGCTGAGTCTCCTTTCTTGGAGCAAGAGATGACTGATGGAGCTTCTATGGTTGCAGCAGTGAGTGCGGACATTGCTGAGAACTCTATGACTGTTGAGACTGGTAAAGCAATGGATGTGTTGGTGGTGGGTGGAGGTGAAGGGGTTAACATTGCTGACAGAGGTAAAAATGACATTTCTCCCCCTGCTGAGCAGAAAGAGGATACACCATCCAATCCCAGATCTGTGCAATCGGTATCTGCTAGAGTTGCACCAGACGCTCCCAGACACACAAATGTTTCTGCTGCTGGGAGGATTGGGGGGAGCTATGCCTCTGTTTTGGGGAGTCACACCAAGGGGGGTGGGGGTAGTGTTGGGAATGCTAATGGTCACAATTTGGGGAGGTTTGGTGGTGGGATGGTTGGTGGGGTCAGGAGAAGGAATGTGGTACAGTTGAAGTGGGAGGGGGAAGGGAATCCACCAGTAAGGGGGAGGGTGGCAGAGTTGATTCTAGAGATGGGGTTTAAAGCCTGTGATGTGTTTGCGTTGATCTGCCCAGTCGGCAGCTATGAATACGATTTGTCATTTGTAAAACCTGAAGGCCTGGACCTGTTTTGGGAGAGATATTGGAGGTGCAGGAGCCTTCAGCAGTGGAGAGGTTTGGTGGCAAAGGTTGTTTCCAGACAGCCTTTGATAAAATCGGTGACAATCCTGGTCCGGAATGAATCCATACCAGAGGCTGATTTGGTAGTCTGGCTACGCCGACATGGTGAGGTCCTCACCCCACTGCGGAAGGTCCTGGATGAGCATAGGATATGGACAGGGGCCTGGACGGTGTCACTGCAATTTAGGGTGCTGGGCAATGTGGTTCAGCATCTTCCCTGCTCAGCCTTTCTGGGGAGGGATAGGCTGACCATTTTCTATCAAGGTCAGCCTAAAGTTTGTAACAAATGCGGAGAGAAAGGCCATTTTGCATCGTCCTGCACCATCAAGAAGTGCTCACTGTGCCAGGATTTTGGCCAAAGAATGCACCGAGATTCGGTGTAATTTGTGCCAGCAGCTGGGTCATCCATACAGTCTGTGCCCAGAGGCACTACACAACCTGCCAGGACTGGAGGCTGAGCTGCAGAGGCTGGATAAAGAGGATGAGGCAGCTGATGCCGGGGAGGAAACTGTTGTTGCCCCTCCTGTGTCTGTTCCCTCTGTTGTGTCAGATTGTGTTTCCCCCAGTAATGTCACCCCTGAGTCTGTCCCTCCTGTACGTAGATCCTCCTGATCAAACGTAGATCCTCCAGACTGGCGGAAGCTGCTGGGGGGGGGGTTTAGCGGATCTTCCCTCTCGGCCTACTCCACCTCCGGTACCTGTCCCCCGACAGCGCAAACGTGGTCAGGAGGTTGTGGGGGTGCCGGATGGGGGTGGAGCCGATGGGGCTCAGGGAGGGGTATCCATGTCCCATGTCTCGCCTCCTGCTGGGGGGGATTCGGCTGATGAGGGGTGGGAGAGGGTGAAGGAGAAGAGGAAGAAGAGGAGGATGAGAAGAGCTGTCCTCTCTTCCTCAGAATCAGATCCAGGAGGGGTCCCTCTTGGCAATACTTTTTCAGTTTTGTCAGGTGATGAGATGGTATCTGATATATCCATTTCTCTATCATCTATGGATGAGGGGGAGTCACGTACTCTGAAGAGAGCTGTTTCGGGTGATGAGAGTGTGGTAGAGGTTAGGAAACGACTACCCCAATCATCCTGATGGCAGTTCCCACTCTGTTAAAGGTGGTGACCATTAATGTCGCCAGCATTAAATCTGCAAGAGCTCGTGATGCGGCCTTATTTTTGCTCAGCGAGTTTGATGCTGAGATTTTATTTTTGCAAGAGACCTGGCTCAATACATTGGCCGATGTCTATCTAGCAAAAAGGGAGTGGAGATGTGGTCCCTCCTTTTGGTCTCTTGCGGCTGAACCTTGCAGCGGAGTTGCGGTCCTTTTTAAAACCGATATGGTAACGTGCCGGCGGGTAATTGAGGTAGAAATGGGGAGATGCATGGTCTTAGACGTCTCTGTTGGGGGGCAGGACCTGCGCCTGATCAATATCTATGGACCGCAGTCAAAATGGGGCAGGCAATGCCTCCTCACAAAGATCAAGCCCTTCCTTTTTACGTCCCAGCAGGTTGTCTTTGGAGGTGACTTTAACACCATAATTAGGCCTGAAGACAGGAGAGGCTCCATAGGCAGGCTGGGTTATGATAGCGTTTTTCTCAGAGATTTGGTTAGACAGGCAGGCCTGGTAGATGTGCACAGTAAGCACTGCCCTGGCAGCACGGGGTTCACATTTCAGAGAGGGAATAGTCAGAGCAGGATAGACAGGTTTTTTTTAAAGGAGAACTCTGCTTTCTCGGCTCCTGAGTTGAAGGCGGTGGAGTTCTCTGACCACTGTATGCTGCCTGTGACGCTGAATGCCTCGGACACTCCACCCAGGGGAAGGGGTGTCTGGAAACTGAATTCGGCTCTCCTGGAAGATGTAGAGGTAAGACAATCCTTTGAGGATTTTTTTCAGGCACAGGTTTCTATTCTGGACTTTTGCAGCAGTAAGTCAGAGTGGTGGGAGCTTGTGAAACAAAGGGCGATTGGACTTTTCAAGGCCATAAGTAAGAAGAAGCAGCTTGGTATGTATATTGCCTACCAGCATTTGCGGAGGAAGCTTGATTGTCTTGTATGGAGGAGATCCAGGGGAGATCTCTGAAGTGAAGCTTCTTCTTAGGAAGTGTCAATACGACCGGCATGCCTCCTTGGTTCTGGAGAGGGATTATGGGAAATATCACTTGCCTGATCCTTACCAGAACTGTAAGCAAGGCATAGCAGTTAAGACGGTCATTGGCCTGAAAGACAGTACGGGTTCCCTGATAAAGTCCAGATCAGAGATCTTGGAGATCTTTGGGTCGTATTATGCAGACCTCCTGGGAAGAAAGGACCTTAGCCGGGACAGGATGGAAAGCTTTCTGGATTCTACTCCAGGATTGGGAAATGGTGCATTGCTTTTGATGAATTTGACAGAACCAATTTCAGCGGATGAGGTAGTTCATGCTATAGACAAGCTGGCTACCAAAAAATCGCCTGGGCCAGATGGATTGACAGCTGAATTTTACAAGTGTTTTAAGTCCATTCTGGCTCCCTTTTTAGCGGAGGTTTTTAACAGCTGTCTAGAAGAGGGTTCGCTCCCTCTCTCCATGTGGCAATCCGCTGTGATTCTTCTGTCAAAAGGTAAAGACCCCTCAATGATTGAGAACTGGCGCCCCATCAGTCTTCTCAATGTTGATAGAAAGATCTTGGCAAAGATTCTTTTTTGGCGCTTGTCGTCAGTAGCAGGCGATTTGTTGTCCAGCCATCAGCACTGTTCGGTCCAAGGTAGAAGTACCTTTTCAGCGGTTTTGGCTATCCGGGAGGCTTTGGAACGATGCAGGGCTGCTGGGTAGAGAAAGTACTTGCTGGCATTGGATCAGGCAAAAGCTTTTGATCGAGTGAATCATGAATATCTGTGGTTGCTGCTTGGTAGATATGGCCTGCAGGGGAGGTTTATAGATTGGCTGAAGACATTATATAAAGGGGCTGAGAGCTTCCCACTTGTTAATGGTTGGGTTGGGCGGCCTTTTGAGGTCGGCTCTGGTGTGCGCCAGGGATGTCCTTTGAGCCCCCTGCTATATGCTTTCGCAATCGACCCCTTTGTAAGAAGGCTAGAGGGCGCATCGTTGTACGGGTCAGTGGGAAGAATGTCCCTTACATTGGGGGTCAGTGGGAAGAATGTCCCTTACATTGGGGGTCAGAGGGAAGAATGTCCCTTACATTGGTGGTCAGTGGGAAGAATGTCCCTTACATTGGTGATCCGTGGGAAGAATGCTCCTTACATTGGGGGTCAGTGGAAAGAATGTCCCTTTACATTGGTGGTCAGTGGGAAGAATGCCCCTTATATATGAGGTCAGTGGGAAGAACGTCCCTTACATTGGGGGGTCAGTGGGAAGAATGCTCCTTACATTCTGATCGTGATCGTGACTTTGCAGACTCTGTTTTTCTGCCCCCCCACCACCCCAATCGTTCTTCTGTCACCTTACACCCCACAGCCACCTCCTCCCCACACCGGCAGAGCAGAAATTGCGGGTAAGGGGGGGGGGGGCAAACCCTGCAAAGTCGCAATCTTCTGACTTCTGGGCACAGGATCCCCTAGGCTCGTGCACCACGAAGAGGAGGGGGGGCAGGGGCGGACTGAACATTTGGAAACTCAGGCACTGCCCGAGGGCCCGGGTCAGTTGGGGGCCCCATGAGATGCCCCTGGTACCTTTTTCATAGGCTTTTTTGAGTGTGGGCAAGGACACAGGGGCCCCATGATTCCCTATTGCCCGGGGGCCCCATGAGTTGTCAGTCCGTCCCTGCTGGTACCTTTTTCATAGGCTTTTTTGAGTTTGGGCAAGGACACAGGGGCCCCATGATCCCCTATTGCCCGGGGGCCCCATGAGTTGTCAGTCCGCCCCTGGGGGGGGGGGTACAGTTTTGGCATCTTAGCCTTGGGCACTGGATGACCTTGTCCCAGCACTGCTTACAATAGTTCTTGTTTAGCCGCAGAACCACAGGAACCTCTAATCCTCCTTAGAGACACAACAGGGGCAGCATCCCCCCCACCCCACCCCGGCTAATTACGCCGACCCCTCCATTGGAAGCAACAATAGGTGTTGTCAGCGGGCCTCCTCCACATGCCATGGCCTACACACAAGGCTTTTGTCATAGCCAAGCTAATTCAGCAGGCAAGAGGTTACAGACAACCTGCCTCTCTGTACCGATCTTCTCCTTGTGAGGGGAGAAAAAAAAAAAAAACTCATTTGCAGAAGAACATCTCCAGCTTTCACCTTGTCAGTTGCTGATCCATTTCCCCGCCTGGGCTCATCCTCACCATTAATCTGGAGGCATTTTATCACTACTGCCTGCACCCGGCTCCTGCTCCCAGCTCGAGATATACAAGCAAGATTTGTCTGCTTCTTCCCCTCGCTCCTTTAGCGGAGTCTTTTCTGCTTAAGTTAGCAATTCTCGGTTGTGCTGACGAGAGCTTGTCCTAGAAATTACCCTTATCTCCCAGGCATTGCGCTCAGCCTGCCAGACACTAAGTGTCAGCCTGTCCCCTCCCTGAGCGCACTTAATGCTTAGCAATAGCTTCCTCCAAGCATGCATGTTTGCAAACACAGGCATTTATGTACACAGCTATGCAAAAAAAAAAATACATTCCAAGACGGCGACCCAGACAGCGTCGGATTATTCAAAAGGCTGAATTATTATTATTACGACAACAACAACAGCGGATTTATAGAGCGCCGACAGGAAGGGAGATGTTACCGTGCAAAGAGGGCTCACAAGAGCTTACAATCTAAAGAGCAGGAGCGCACAGTATTGTCACAAATGGCAAAAAAGGATTTCATAAAGATTCAGAAACATAAGAGCCAGGATTGCAAGGGAAGACGGTAGATGAAGCAATGCTCCCTCCAATGACTGCTGAGGCCCAAGGGCCGCACTTCAAACATCAAAGGGCTGAATGTGGCCCTCGGGCTGCAGGTTGGGCACCAAGGTCATAGACCATGATCTCTCCATCCCCTGATCTGTGCAACTCACTCTTGTGCAAGGCCTTGCAAATTGCCATGGCAGTAGGTTAGGGCTCTATGATCTAACCAAATGCCTGAGGCACATTAAAAAATGGGGGTTCAGGCCCCCCCAGCGCATGACATACTAATGGGGAGCTATACTTGCACTACCAGAAGACCGACCACTTTCCCTAACCACCAGCTACACGGCCAATCAGGTTTATACTAAAACACACTTTGGCTGTACACTCTCCTGCCATTGTTCTTCAGGATTGGTTGAAGGTGGAAGTCATGCTACAGGAGACATGTTGAATGAAACCACTAGAGTCCCTTTAGAAATCAATGCACCCTCCAATGACTGATGGAGCCCAAGGGCCGCACTTCAAACATTAAAGGGCTGAATGTGGCCCTCGGGCTGCAGGTTGGGCACCAAGGTCATAGACCATGATCTCTCTATCTCCTGATCTGTGCAACTCCGCAGGAGCTCACTCTTGTGCAAGGCCTTGCAAATTGCCATGGCAGTAGGTTAGGGCTCTATGCCTGAGACACATTTAAAAATGGGGGCTCAGGCCCCCCCAGCGCATGACATACTAATGGGGAGCTATACTCGCACTACCAGAAGACCAACTACAGTTGTGACCAAAATTATTCAACCCCCAATGCTGTAAAGGGGTTTAGGGACTATAGTGTACATTTGGAATTGTATTCAGAATCAAATCCTACAAGGACGTTGTAACTACCCAAATGCAACTAAAATGACATCAATTGTTTATGTAATACAGTAGTAAATGGTTCTTATGTGGTTTCTTCATTGCCACAATTATTCAACCCCTTAAAGACTACCACTCTGAAGAACAGAGGTTCATACAGGTGCTTTCCATCAGGTATTGAAAACACCTGTGGATGTCACCGAGCAGCAATCAAGCATAATAAGCACCAATTAGGCAGCTTTAAAATGACTGTGATACTCAGCTCCTTCTAGACATTTACTGGTGTGGTTACAAACATGGTGAAGGCAAGAGAATGGTCCAGGAAGACAAGAGAAGAGGTGATTTCTCTTCACAGGAAGGGCAATGGCTATAAGAAGATTGCAAAGATGTTAAACATACCAAGAGACACCTTAGGAAGCATCATTCGCAAATTCAAGGCAAAGGGCACTGTTGAAACGCTACCTGGTCGTGGCAGAAAGAAGATGCTGACTTCGACTGCTGTGCGCTACCTGAAGCGTAGAGTGGAGAGAAGTCCCCGTGTGACTGCTGAGGAACTGAGAAAAGATTTGTCAGATGTGGGTACAGAAGTTTCAGCCCAGACAATAAGACGCACACTGCGTAATGAAGGCCTCCGTGCCAGAACTCCCAGGCGTACCCCCTTGCTGTCTCCAAAGAATAAGAAGAGTCGACTGCAGTATGCCAAAAGCCATGTGGACAAACCACAAAAGTTGTGGGATAGTGTTCTGTGGACTGATGAAACAAAATTAGAACTGTTTGGGCCCATGGATCAACGCTATGTTTGGAGGAGGAAGAACAAGGCCTATGATGAAAAGAACACCTTGCCTACTGTGAAGCATGGTGGAGGGTCAATCATGCTTTGGGGCTGTTTTGCTTCTGCAGGTACAGGGAAGCTTCAGCGTGTGCAAGGTACCATGAATTCTCTTCAGTACCAGGAGATATTGGATGGAAACGTGATGCAGTCCGTCACACACCTGAGGCTTGGGAGACGTTGGACCTTTCAACAGGACAATGATCCCAAGCATACCTCCAAGTCCACTAGAGCATGGTTGCAGAGGAAAGGCTGGAACATTTTGGAGTGGCCATCGCAGTCACCAGACTTAAATCCGATTGAGAACCTCTGGTGGGACTTAAAGAAAGCAGTTGCAGTGCGCAAGCCTAAGAATGTGACTGAACTGGAGGCCTTTGCCCATGAAGAATGGGCGAAGATACCCGTAGATCGCTGCAAGACACTTGTGTCAAGCTATGCTTCACGTTTAAAAGCTGTTATAACTGTAAAAGGATGCTGTACTAAGTACTAAGATTGAATGTCACTTGGGGGTTGAATAAAACTGATAATGCTGTGAGCACAGAAAAGACATTTGTGGTTATTTCATTATAACTGTTATGTTATATTTGTCTGACCTACAAGTGCCTCTTTAATGTAAATGTAAGCAAGATGACTGAATGATCAAAAGCAATGTCAAACTGGCCAAAACACTCAATTTCAGTGGGGGTTGAATAATTTTGGTCACAACTGTACTTTCCCTAACCACCACCAGCTACACGGCCAATCAGGTTGATACTAAAACACACTTTGACTGTACATGCTGTTGCCATTGTTCTTTGGGATTGGTTGAAGGCGGAAGTCATGCTATAGGAGACAGTTGGAGACTAGATGCATGTTGAATGAAACCACTAGAGCCCCTTTAGAAATCAATGCACCCTCCAATGACTGATAGGGCCCAAAGGGCCGCACTTCAAACATCAAAGGGCTGAATGTGGCCTACGGGCTGCAGGTTGGGCACCAAGGTCATAGACCATGATCTCTCCATCCCCTGATCTGTGCAACTTCCCAGGAGCTCACTCTTGTGCAAGGCCTTGCAAATTGCCATGGCAGTAGGTTAGGGCTCTATGCCTGAGACACATTTAAAAATGGGGGCTCAGGCCCCCCCCAGCGCATGACATACTAATGGGGAGCTATACTCGCACTACCAGAAGACCAACTACTTTCCCTAACCGCCACCAGCTACACGGCCAATCAGGTTGATACTAAAACACACTTTGGCTGTACACGCTCTTGCCATTGTTCTTTGGGATTGGTTGAAGGCAAAAGTCATGCTATAGGAGACAGTTGGAGACTAGATGCATGTTGAATGAAACCACTAGAGCCCCTTTAGAAATCAATGCACCCTCCAATGACTGATGGAGCCCAAGGGCCGCACTTCAAACATTAAAGGGCTGAATGTGGCCCTCGGGCTGCAGGTTGGGCACCAAGGTCATAGACCATGATCTCTCCATCCCTTGATCTGTGCAACTCCCCAGGAACTCCCTCTTGTGCAAGGCCTTGCAAATTGCCATGGCAGTAGGTTAGGGCTCTATGATCTAACTAAATGCCTGAGGCACATTAAAAAATGGGGGTTCAGGCCCCCCAGTGCATGACATACTAATGGGGAGCTATACTCGCACTACCCGAAGACCGACCACTTTCCCTAACCACCACCAGCTACACGGCCAGTCAGGTTTACACTAAAACACACTTTGGCTGTACCCTGGTTGAAAATGGCTACTGTAAATATGCAGGTCAAAAATTTGAAGACAGTGACCCCGACCGCATCGGATTATCCAAAAGCTGAGTTATTATTATTATAATAATTATTACGACAACAGCGGATTTGTAGAGCGCCAACAGGAAGGGAGATGTTACCATACAAAGAGGGATTGGAGAGCCCAGCTCACAAGAGCTTACAATCTAAAGAGCAGGAACACACAGTATCGTCACAAATGGTACAACAAGGTCACCAACGGGCAAGAATGGATTTCATAAAGATTCAGAAACATAAGTTAGAAGAACCACAATTGCAAAGGAAGACGAAGCAAAGAGGGTTTCCAAAGGGAATAACCCAAAGCAACCAGGTGACGGCAGGCAGCCTGTTACTAGACAATTGTTCATTGGTTGTTAAAGAGGAACTTCACCCCCTGTCCTTCTAGTCTGCTCCCCCACCCCCCACCTATACAGCAGGTTTGTGCAAAAAAAAAACCATACTCACATGCCTGCCAATCCAGTAATGTTCTCTAATGTTCTCTAGGGATCCACTACTTCACTGCTGCACATCTGCTGGAGGGCCACTGTGTTCTCCTGACAACATCAGGGGGTTCCAGCTGTCTCTTCTGGGTTGTGGTGAAGCCCTGTGGTGATGTGGCCTCCTAGCTGCCTGAGCCCTACAATAAAAAAAATTACATTTAGGGTCTGCTGCAACTTATGCTCTCCTTGTGTATGAAAAGGGGTCATAGACCAGTGGTTGTCAACTAGCAAGGTAAAACCTCAAATGTGGGCAGCACAGTGGCTAAATGGTTAGCACTTTCACCTGGTAGTACTTGGGTCGTTATTTCAAATCCCAATCATGTCACCACCTGCCTGGAGTTTGCATGTTCTCCCTGTGCCTGTGTGGGTTTCCTCCTGGTACTCCAGTTTCCTCTCACATTCCAAAGACATGCTGGTTCCTGTCTAAATTGTCCCTAGTATGTGTATGTATGAATGTCAGTTAGGGACCTTAGATTGTACGCTACTCGGGGGCGGGGACTGATGTGAATGTACAATATACAGGTGAAACTCGAAAAATTAGAATCTGGTGCAAAAGTTCATTGATTTCAGTGCAGCAACTTAAAAGGTGAAACTAATATATGAGACTCATTCCATGCAAAGCAAGATAGTTCCAGCCGTGATTTGTCATCATTGTGATGATTATGGCTTACAGCTCATGAAAACCCCAAATCCACAATCTCAGAAAATGAGAATATTCCATGCAATCAATAAAACACGGATTGTACATAGAACAATATCGGACCTCTGAAAAGTAGAAGCTGCATATGTACTCAGTACTTGGTTTGGGCCCCTTTTGCAGCAATTACTGCCTCAATGCGGCGTGGCATGGAAGCTATCAGCCTGTGGCACTGCTGAGGTGTTATGGAAGACCAGGATGCTTCAATAGCGGCCTTCAGCTCTTCTGCATTGTTCGGTCTCATGTCTCTCATCTTTCTCTTGGCAATGCCCCATAGATTCTCTATGGGGTTCAGGTCAGGCGAGTTTGCTGGCCAATCAAGCACAGTAATCCCACGGTCGTTGAACCAGGTTTTGGTGCTTTTGGCAGTGTGGGTGGAGCCAAGTCCTGCTGGAAAATGAAGTCAGCGTCCCCATAAAGCTCATCTGCGGAAGGAAGCATGAAGTGCTCCAAAATCTCCTGGTAGACGGCTGCGCTGACCCTGGACTTAATGAAGCACAGTGGGCCAACACCAGCAGATGACATGGCTCCCCAAATCAACACAGACTGTGGAAACTTCACACTGGACTTCAAGCATCTTGCAGTGTGTGCCTCTCCATTCTTCCTCCATACTCGGGGTCCTTGGGCCTCTCCATTCTTCCTCCATACTCGGGGTCCTTGTGCCTCTCCATTCTTCCTCCATACTCGGGGTCCTTGTGCCTCTCCATTCTTCCTCCATACTCGGGGTCCTTGTGCCTCTCCATTCTTCCTCCATACTCGGGGTCCTTGTGCCTCTCCATTCTTCCTCCATACTCGGGATCCTTGTGCCTCTCCATTCTTCCTCCATACTCGGGGTCCTCGGGCCTCTCCATTCTTCCTCCATACTCGGGGTCCTTGGGCCTCTCCATTCTCCCTCCATACTCGGGGTCCTCGGGCCTCTCCATTCTCCCTCCATACTCGGGGTCCTTGGGCCTCTCCATTCTTCCTCCATACTCGGGGTCCTTGGGCCTCTCCATTCTTCCTCCATACTCGGGGTCCTCCGGCCTCTCCATTCTCCCTCCATACTCGGGGTCCTCGGGCCTCTCCATTCTTCCTCCATACTCGGGGTCCTCGGGCCTCTCCATTCTTCCTCCATACTCGGGGTCCTTGGGCCTCTCCATTCTCCCTCCATACTCGGGGTCCTTGGGCCTCTCCATTCTTCCTCCATACTCGGGGTTTCCAAATGAGATTAAAAAGTTGCTCTCATCAGAAAAGAGGACTTTGGACCACTGAGGACAGACCAGGTCTGTTCTTCTTTAGCCCAGGTAAGACGCTTCTGATGTTGTTTGTTGTTCAGGAGCGGCTTGACAAGAGGAATACTACATTTGAAGCCCATGTCCAGGATCCGTCTGTGTGTGGTGGCTCTTGATGCACTGGCTCCAGCCTCAGTCCACTCCTTGTGAAAGTCCCCAACACTTTTGAAAGGTCTTTTCCTGACAATCCTCTCCAGGCTGCGGTCATCCCTGCTGCTTGTGCACCTTTTTCTTCCACACTTTTCCCTTCCACATAACTTTCTATTAATGTGCTTTGATACAGCACTTTGGGAACATCCAACTTCTTCTGCAATGACCTTTTGAGGCTTTCCTCCCTTATGGAGGGTGTCAGTGATGGTGTCAGGTCAGCAGTCTTTCCCATGATTGTGATTCCTACTGAACCAGACTGAGAGACCATTTAAAGGCTCAGGAACCCTTTGCAGGTGTTATGGCTGAATGAGCTGATTAGAGTGGGACACTTTGAGCCGAGATTATTCCACCTTTTCACAATATTCTCATTTTCTGAGATTGTGGATTTGGGGTTTTCATGAGCTGTAAGCCATAATCATCACAATGATGACAAATCACGGCTGGAACTATCTTGCTTTGCATGTAATGAGTCTCATATATTAGTTTCACCTTTTAAGTTGCTGCACTGAAATCAATGAACTTTTGCACCATATTCTCATTTTTCGACTTTCACCTGTGTATATTTATTGAAATATATTGAATACGGCCAACATTGTAGTATTTCTAATATAAGGTAATATATTTGGGAAGAATATTTTTTTAAATATACTTCAAACATATTTTTCTTCCATGTGGATAGAGATTTGGGTTCCCCTATAGTCCTGCACAGCCAGGCAACACATATTTCCTTCCAGTCTTGTACTCCAGAGACAGTAAACAGTCCTTGAACTTTTTATTTTATTTTATTGAAGTTTTAATCTTTTGCACCATATTCTCAATTTTGGAGTTTCACCTGTATATGTAAAGTGCTGCGTAAACAGACAGCGTTATATAAGTACCTGAAATAATAATAAAATGTGGTTCCCAATGTCTCCAAAGCACCAATTATAGTATCTATTACATGTAATTCTACAGAAAAATGTAGTGACTGAAGACTTGCTGGAGGAAATGGTCAAAGATTGTTCTTCGGGATTGGTTGAAGGAGAAAGTCATGCTATAGGAGACAGTTGAAGACTAGAGGCATGTTGAATGAAACCACTAGAGCTCCCTCCAATGACTGCTGGGGCCCAAGGGCCACACTTCAAACATCAAAGGGCTGAATGTAGCCCTCGGGCTGCAGGTTGGGCACCAAGGTCATAGACCATGATCTCTCCATCCCCTGATCTGTGCAACTTTCCAGGAACTCCCTCTTGTGAAAGGCCTTGCAAATTACCATGGCAGTAGGTTAGGGCTCTATGATCTAACCAAATGCCTGAGGCACATTAAAAAATGGGGGTTCAGGCCTCCCATAGCATGACATATTAATGGGGAGCTATACTTGCACTACCAGAAGACCGACCACTTTCCCTAACCACCAGTTACACGGCCAATCAGGTTTATACTAATACACACTTTGGCTGTACACGCTCTTGCTATTGCCTAACTGCATCCTTTCTCTACCTTGTTACCTCAAAGGTACCCTTGCAATCATTTTCACGTCTTAAGATTAGTCCATCGGTGGTGGTTTTGAAAATGCCCTTGGTGGAGGTGGTGGTCAGTGGGAAGAATGCTCCCCTTACAGTCCTGCTTCCTCCTATGACATGGGGTATTGGACCTGGATCTATGGAGGCACCATCACACGGGAGGTCAATCAGC